>NW_026286295.1:0-5100 GCF_023373465.1 Oncorhynchus keta | reverse complement strand
ATCATAGACCAACAGGATATATAACAGACCAACAGGATCATTATGTAGACCAAAAGGATCATTATATAGACCAACAGGATCACTATAAAGACCAACAGGATCACTATATAGACCGACAGGATCATTATATAGACCAACAGGATCATTATGTAGACCAAAAGGATCCCTATAAAGACCAATAGGATCACTATAGGACCAACAGGATCATTATATAGACCAACAGGATCATTATGTAGACCAAAAGGATCCCTATAAAGACCAATAGGATCACTATATAGACCAACAGGATCATTATATAGACCAACAGGATCCCTATATTTTATAGACAATCAAGATATATTTTTAGAACAATAGGATCACTATAGACCAACAGGATCACTATATAGACCTATTTGTCCACTACATAGACCAATAGGATCATTATATTTATTTATATGTTTACCAATAGGATCATTATATATAGACCAACAGGATCAATATATATATATACCAACAGGATCACTAGACCAATTGGACCATTATATTGACCAACAGGTCCACCATATAGACCTTTATGACCACTATATAGACCAATAGGATCTTTATATAGACCAATATGATCATTATATAGACAAATAGGATCATTATAAGCTGCTCAAAAAATATAAAGGGAACACTTAAACAACACAATGTAACTCCAAGTCAATCACACTTCTGTGAAATCAAACTGTCCCCTTAGGAAGCAACACTGATTGACAATACATTTCACATGCTGTTGTGCAAATGGATTAGACAACAGGTGGAAATTATAGGCAATTAGCAAGACACCCCAATAAAGGAGTGGATCTGCAGGTGGTGACCACAGACCACTTCTCAGTTCCTATGCTTCCTGGCTGATGTTTTGGTCACTTTTGAATGCTGGCGGTGCTTTCACTCTAGTGGTAGCATGACGGAGTCTACAACCATTTACATTTTACATTTAAGTCATTTAGCAGACGCTCTTATCAGAGCGACTTACAAATTGGTGCAAACACCTATGACACCCAGTGGAACAGCCACTTGCATCTAAATCTTGTTGGGGGGAGAAGGGGGTGAGAAGGATTACTTACCTTACTTACCCTATCCTAGGTATTCCTTGAAGAGGTGGCCTTTCAGGTGTCTCCGGAAGGTGGTGATTGACTCTGTCCTGGCGTCGTGAGGAGTTTGTTCCACCATTGGGGGGCAGAGCAGCGAACAGTTTTGACTGGGCTGAGCGGAACTGTACTTCCTCAGTGGTAGGGAGGCGAGCAGGCCAGAGGTGGATGAACGCAGTGCCCTTGTTTGGGTGTAGGGCCTGATCAGAGCCTGGAGGTACTGAGGTGCCGTTCCCTCACAGCTCCGAAAGGCGAGCACCATGAATCTCAGCGGATGCGAGCTTCAACTGGAAGCCAGTGGAGAGCGGAGGAGCGGGGTGACGTGAAGACCTTGGGAAGGTTGAAACCAGACGGGCTGCGGCGTTCTGGATGAGTTGTAGGGGTTTAATGGCACAGGCAGAGCCTTCAACAGCGAGTTGCAGTAATCAAGACGGGAGATGACAGTGCCTGGATTAGGACCTGCGCCTGCTTCCTGTGAGAGCAGGCTCGTACTCTGCGGATGTTGTAGAGCATGAACCTGCAGGAAACGGGACACCGCCTTGATGTTAGTTGAGAACGTCAGGGTGTTGTCCAGGATCACGCCAAGGTTCTTAGCGCTCTGGGAGGAGGACACAATGGGAGTTGTCAACCGTGATGGCGAGATCATGGAACGGGCAGTCCTTCCCCGGGAGGAAGAGGAGCTCCGTCTTGCTGAGGTTCAGCTTGAGGTGGTGATCCGTCATCCACACTGATATGTCTGCCAGACATGCAGAATGCGATTCGCCACCTGGTCATCAGAAGGGGAAAGGAGAAGATTAATTGTGTGTCGTCTGCATAGCAATGATAGGAGAGACCATGTGGGGTTATGACAGAGCCAAGTGACTTGGTGTATAGCGAGAATAGAGAGGGCCTAGAACAGAGCCTGGGGACACCAGTGGTGAGGGCGGCGTGGTGAGGAGACAGATTCTCGCCCGCCACCTGGTAGGAGCGACCTGTCAGTAGGGACGCAATCAAAGCGTGGGCCGCCGGAGATGCTCAACTTTCGGAGAGGGTGGAGAGGGGAGGATCTGATGGTTCACAGTATCGAAGGCAGCCGATAGGTCTAGAAGGATGAGAGCAGAGGAGAGTTAGCTTTTAAAGCAGTGCGGAGCGCCTCCGTGATACAGAGAAGAGAAGTCTCAGTTGAATGACTAGTCTTGAAAAACCTGACTGATTTGGATCAAGAAGGTCATTCTGAGAGGATAGCGGTAGAGCTGGCCAAGGACGGCACGCTCAAGAGTTTTGGAGAGAAAAGAGAGAAGGGATACTGGTCTGTAGTTGTTGACATCGGAGGGATCGAGTGTAGGTTTTTTCAGAAGGGGTGCAACTCTCGCTCTCTTGAAGACGGGAGGGGCGTAGCCAGCGGTCAGGGATGAGTTGATGAGCGAGGTGAGGTAAGGGGAGAAGGTCTCCGGAAATGGTCTGGAGAAGAGGAGGGATAGGGGTCAAGCGGGCAGGTTGTTGGGCGGCCGGCCGTCACAAGACGCGAGATTTCATCTGGAGAGAGGGGGAGAAAGAGGTCAGAGCATAGGGTAGGGCAGTGAGCAGAACCAGCGGTGTCGTTTGACTTAGCAAACGAGGATCGGATGTCATCGACCTTCTTTTCAAAATGGTTGACGAAGTCATCTGCAGAGAGGAGGAGGGGGAGGATTCAGGAGGGAGGAGAAGGTGGCAAAGAGCTTCCTAGGTTAGAGGCAGATGCTTGGAATTTAGAATGGTAGAAAGTGGCTTTAGCAGCAGAGGCAGAGGAGGAAAATGTAGAGAGGAGGGAGTGAAAGGATGCCAGGTCCGCAGGGAGGCGGGTTTTCCTCCATTTCCGCTCGGCTGCCCGGAGCCCTGTTCTGTGAGCTCGCAATGAGTCGTCGAGCCACGGAGCGGGAGGAGGACCGAGCCGGCCTGGAGGATAGGGACATAGAGAGTCAAAGGATGCAGTAAAGGAGGAGAGGAGGGTTGAGGAGGCAGAATCAGGAGATAGGTTGGAGAAAGTTTGAGCAGAGGGAAGAGATGATAGGATGGAAGAGGAGAGAGTAGCGGGGGAGAGAGGAGCGAAGGTTGGGACGGCGCGATACCATCCGGTAGGGGCAGTGTGGGAAGTGTTGGATGAGAGCGAGAGGGGAAAAGGATACAAGGTAGTGGTCGGAGACTTGGAGGAGTTGCAATGAGGTTAGTGGAAGAACAGCATCTAGTAAAGATGAGGTCAAGCGTATTGCCTGCCTTGTGAGTAGGGGGAAGGTGAGAGGGTGAGGTCAAAAGAGGAGAGGAGTGGAAAGAAGAGGCAGAGAGGAATGAGTCAAAGGTAGACGTGGGGAGGTTAAAGTCGCCCAGAACTGTGAGAGGTGAGCCGTCCTCAGGAAAGGAGCTTATCAAGGCATCAAGCTCATTGATGAACTCTCCGAGGGAACCTGGAGGGCGATAAATGATAAGGATGTTAAGCTTGAAAGGGCTGGTAACTGTGACAGCATGGAATTCAAAGGAGGCAATAGACAGATGGGTAAGGGGAGAAAGAGAGAAAGACCACTTGGGAGAGATGAGGATCCCGTGCCACCACCCCGCTGACCAGAAGCTCTCGGGTGTGCGAGAACACGTGGGCGGACGAGGAGAGAGCAGGAGTAGCAGTGTTATCTGTGGTGATCCATGTTTCCGTCAGTGCCAAGAAGTCAAGGACTGGAGGAGGCATAGGCTGAGATGAACTCTGCCTTGTTGGCCGCAGATCGGCAGTTCCAGAGGCTACCGGAGACCTGGAACTCCACGTGGGTCGTACGCGCTGGGACCACCAGATTAGGTGGTCGCGGCCACGCGGTGTGGAGCGTTTGTATGGTCTGTGCAGAGAGGAGAGAACAGGGATAGACAGACACATAGTTGACAGGCTACAGAAAAGGCTACGCTAATGCAAGGAGATTGGAATGACAAGTGGACTACACGTCTCGAATGTTCAGAAAGTTAAGTTTACGTAGCAAGAATCTTATTGACTAAAAATGATTAAAATGATACAGTACTGCTAAAGTAGGCTAGCTGGCAGTAGCTGCGTTTGCTGGCACTAATTAATCAAGTCGTTCCGCTGAGTGTAATAATTTCTACAGTGCTGCTATTCGGGGCTAGCTGGCTAGCTAGCAGTGTTGTTTACGCTACGTTGAGTTAAAGAACGACAATAGCTGGCTAGCTAACCTAGGAAATCGGTCTAGACTACACAATTATCTTTGAAACAAAGACGGCTATGTAGCTAGCTACGATCAAACAAATCAAACCGTTGTACTGTAATGAAATGAAAATGTGATACTCCTGACCGGTGATTGAATTCGAATCAGTAAACGTGTGGTGACGTTGGCTAGCTGTTAGCTGTTGGCTAGCTAGCAGAGTCTCCTACGTTAAGGACGACAAATAGCTGGCTAGCGAACCTCAGTGAATTAAGATAATCACTCCAAGGCTACACACACTAAACTACACAATTATCTTGGAAACAAAGACAGCTATGTAGCTAGCTAACACTGAACTAATCAAGTCGTACAGTTGAGTGAATAGCACTACAGTGATGCTAATCTGTGTGCGTTAGCTAGCGTTGCTAGCTCCTGGGCTAATAGCAGTGAAGGCTACGTTAGGGCGACGAACACGAAATACGATAATTATGCAATTATCTCTGATACAAGGACGGCTATGTAGCTAGCTAAGAAGAATTGCTAAGATTATGTAGCTAGCTAACAGTAAACTAATCAAGTCGTACAGTTGAGTGAATAGCACTACAGTGATGCTAATCTGTGTGCGTTAGCTAGCGTTAGCTAGCTCCTGGGCAATAGCAGTGAAGGCTACGTTAGGGCGACGAAATACGATAATTATGCAATTATCTCTGATACAAGGACGGCTATGTAGCTAGCTAAGAAGAATTGCTAAGATTAGACAAATCAACCGTTGTACTATAATGAAATGTAATGAAAAAGTTATACAAAGTTATACAACCTGCAGAGCGAAGTGCGAA
>NW_026286294.1:0-891 GCF_023373465.1 Oncorhynchus keta | reverse complement strand
GAAGCACTCTCACAATGACTATCCAAATCCATGTCATCACTGTTAAAGAAACAGAACGAATACAACATTGAGCTACTTTCACATCAAATAAAATACATTTAGAGGACAACTGGTCAGGCGTGTGGATGGACTCGGAACAACAGCACCAGCACTGTGAGAGATATCAATTACCTCCAGGGCTCCAGTGTCTCTGCTGATCAATGGCCTGATGACATCAGAGACGGGATTCACTCTTCCACCAGGATGGTGTTTCATTGCTCTCAACTGTAGGGTTATCGCAGGTGGAGTCCTACATGATGGTACACACATACTGTAGATCTATGTTGATAAACCTGCATTGAATTGCAATGCAACATAATGTATGCGTATAATAGCAAACCTAGTGCCCTTAAATACACCCTTATTTTAATTTTAATTTTAGTTTAACCTTTATTTAACTAGGCAAGTCAGTCAAAAACAAATTCTTATTTACAATGATGGTCTAGGAACAGTGGATTAACTGCCTTGTTCAGGGCCACTTATACTGAACAGTAGCCTGACAAGACAGTCACATGATTGGATGGCGTTTTAAAACATCCTCAAAAATTCTATTAAATCTGTGGATTCCTCCTGGTCGGCTGTATCACATAGAAATACTAGATTGACTCCAGAATATTGTCTTACAATAGATTAACTAGATACATGTTAACAATTGGTTGTGGGACAATTGCTGATCCAAGGTTTTTGTCAAAGGATGATGGATAAATAAATCTGGTTGAGTTTGGGTTTAGTCATTGGTTGTCATGTCAGAAAGAAAGAAGGCAGGTAATAGCTGTAACTGCATACATTACATGATTGTGGAGCGACAAGCTTACAAAATAACACAACAGTATGTTTAGCAGAACTATAGGG
>NW_026286293.1:0-9233 GCF_023373465.1 Oncorhynchus keta | reverse complement strand
GAGGAACACAGACAGACAGATTCACACCGGTACCTGGTTGGAGAGGAGGAACACAGACAGATTCACACCGGTACCTGGTTGGAGAGGAGGAACACACACACCGGTACCTGGTTGGAGAGGAGGAACACAGACAGACAGATTGGAGAGGAGGAACACAGACAGACAGATCACACCGGTACCTGGTTGGAGAGGAGGAACACAGACAGACAGATTCACACCGGTACCTGGTTGGAGAGGAGGAACACAGACAGACAGATTCACACCGGTACCTGGTTGGAGAGGAGGAACACAGACAGACAGATTCACACCGACCTGGTTGACAGACAGATTCACACCGGTACCTGGTTGGAGAGGAGGAACACAGACAGACAGATTCACACCGGTACCTGGTTGGAGAGGAGGAACACAGACAGACAGATTCACACCGGTACCTGGTTGGAGAGGAGGAACACAGACAGACAGATTCACACCGGTACCTGGTTGGAGAGGAGGAACACAGACAGATTCACACCGGTACCTGGTTGGAGAGGAGGAACACAGACAGACAGATTCACACCGGTACCTGGTTGGAGAGGAGGAACACAGACAGATTCACAGATTCAGAGGAGGAACACAGGTACCTGGTTGGAGAGGAGGAACACAGACAGACAGATTCACACCGGTACCTGGTTGGAGAGGAGGAACACAGACAGACAGATTCACACCGGTACCTGGTTGGAGAGGAGGAACACAGACAGACAGATTCACACCGGTACCTGGTTGGAGAGGAGGAACACAGACAGACAGATTCACACCGGTACCTGGTTGGAGAGGAGGAACACAGACAGACAGATTCACACCGGTACCTGGTTGGAGAGGAGGAACACAGACAGACAGATTCACACCGGTACCTGGTTGGAGAGGAGGAACACAGACAGACAGATTCACACCGGTACCTGGTTGGAGAGGAGGAACACAGACAGACAGATTCACACCGGTACCTGGTTGGAGAGGAGGAACACAGACAGACAGATTCACACCGGTACCTGGTTGGAGAGGAGGAACACAGACAGACAGATTCACACCGGTACCTGGTTGGAGAGGAGGAACACAGACAGACAGATTCACACCGGTACCTGGTTGGAGAGGAGGAACACAGACAGACAGATTCACACCGGTACCTGGTTGGAGAGGAGGAACACAGACAGACAGATTCACACCGGTACCTGGTTGGAGAGGAGGAACACAGACAGACAGATTCACACCGGTACCTGGTTGGAGAGGAGGAACACAGACAGACAGATTCACACCGGTACCTGGTTGGAGAGGAGGAACACAGACAGACAGATTCACACCGGTACCTGGTTGGAGAGGAGGAACACAGACAGATTCACACCGGTACCTGGTTGGAGAGGAGGAACACAGACAGATTCACACCGGTACCTGGTTGGAGAGGAGGAACACAGACAGACAGATTCACACCGGTACCTGGTTGGAGAGGAGGAACACAGACAGACAGATTCACACCGGTACCTGGTTGGAGAGGAGGAACACAGACAGACAGATTCACACCGGTACCTGGTTGGAGAGGAGGAACACAGACAGACAGATTCACACCGGTACCTGGTTGGAGAGGAGGAACACAGACAGATTCACACCGGTACCTGGTTGGAGAGGAGGAACACAGACAGACAGATTCACACCGGTACCTGGTTGGAGAGGAGGAACACAGACAGACAGATTCACACCGGTACCTGGTTGGAGAGGAGGAACACAGACAGACAGATTCACACCGGTACCTGGTTGGAGAGGAGGAACACAGACAGACAGATTCACACCGGTACCTGGTTGGAGAGGAGGAACACAGACAGACAGATTCACACCGGTACCTGGTTGGAGAGGAGGAACACAGACAGATTCACACCGGTACCTGGTTGGAGAGAGGAGGAACACAGACAGACAGATTCACACCGGTACCTGGTTGGAGAGGAGGAACACAGACAGACAGATTCACACAGACAGGTAGATTCACACCGGTACCTGGTTGGAGAGAGGAGGAACACAGACAGACAGATTCACACCGGTACCTGGTTGGAGAGGAGGAACACAGACAGACAGATTCACACCGGTACCTGGTTGGAGAGGAGGAACACAGACAGACAGATTCACACCGGTACCTGGTTGGAGAGGAGGAACACAGACAGACAGATTCACACCGGTACCTGGTTGGAGAGGAGGAACACAGACAGACAGATTCACACCGGTACCTGGTTGGAGAGGAGGAACACAGACAGACAGATTCACACCGGTACCTGGTTGGAGAGGAGGAACACAGACAGATTCACACCGGTACCTGGTTGGAGAGGAGGAACACAGACAGACAGATTCACACCGGTACCTGGTTGGAGAGGAGGAACACAGACAGATTCACACCGGTACCTGGTTGGAGAGGAGGAACACAGACAGACAGATTCACACCGGTACCTGGTTGGAGAGGAGGAACACAGACAGACAGATTCACACCGGTACCTGGTTGGAGAGGAGGAACACAGACAGACAGATTCACACCGGTACCTGGTTGGAGAGGAGGAACACAGACAGATTCACACCGGTACCTGGTTGGAGAGGAGGAACACAGACAGACAGATTCACACCGGTACCTGGTTGGAGAGGAGGAACACAGACAGACAGATTCACACCGGTACCTGGTTGGAGAGGAGGAACACAGACAGACAGATTCACACCGGTACCTGGTTGGAGAGGAGGAACACAGACAGATTCACACCGGTACCTGGTTGGAGAGGAGGAACACAGACAGACAGATTCACACCGGTACCTGGTTGGAGAGGAGGAACACAGACAGACAGATTCACACACCTGGTAGAGGAGGAACCTGGTACCTGGTTGGAGAGGAGGAACACAGACAGACAGATTCACACCGGTACCTGGTTGGAGAGGAGGAACACAGACAGACAGATTCACACCGGTACCTGGTTGGAGAGGAGGAACACAGACAGACAGATTCACACCGGTACCTGGTTGGAGAGGAGGAACACAGACAGACAGATTCACACCGGTACCTGGTTGGAGAGGAGGAACACAGACAGACAGATTCACACCGGTACCTGGTTGGAGAGGAGGAACACAGACAGACAGATTCACACCGGTACCTGGTTGGAGAGGAGGAACACAGACAGACAGATTCACACCGGTACCTGGTTGGAGAGGAGGAACACAGACAGACAGATTCACACCGGTACCTGGTTGGTACCTGGTTGGAGGGAGGAACACAGACAGACAGATTCACACCGGTACCTGGTTGGAGAGGAGGAACACAGACAGACAGATTCACACCGGTACCTGGTTGGAGAGGAGGAACACAGACAGACAGATTCACACCCTGGTACCTGGTTGGAGAGGAGGAACACAGACAGACAGATTCACACCGGTACCTGGTTGGAGAGGAGGAACACAGACAGACAGATTCACACCGGTACCTGGTTGGAGAGGAGGAACACAGACAGACAGATTCACACCGGTACCTGGTTGGAGAGGAGGAACACAGACAGACAGATTCACACCGGTACCTGGTTGGAGGAGGAGACAGACAGATTCACAGGTTGGAGAGGAGGAACAGACAGATTCACACCGGTACCTGGTTGGAGAGGAGGAACACAGACAGACAGATTCACACCGGTACCTGGTTGGAGAGGAGGAACACAGACAGACAGATTCACACCGGTACCTGGTTGGAGAGGAGGAACACAGACAGATTCACACCGGTACCTGGTTGGAGAGGAGGAACACAGACAGACAGATTCACACCGGTACCTGGTTGGAGAGGAGGAACACAGACAGACAGATTCACACCGGTACCTGGTTGGAGAGGAGGAACACAGACAGACAGATTCACACCGGTACCTGGTTGGAGAGGAGGAACACAGACAGACAGATTCACACCGGTACCTGGTTGGAGAGGAGGAACACAGACAGATTCACACCGGTACCTGGTTGGAGAGGAGGAACACAGACAGACAGATTCACACCGGTACCTGGTTGGAGAGGAGGAACACAGACAGACAGATTCACACCGGTACCTGGTTGGAGGAACACAGACAGACAGATTCACACCGGTACCTGGTTGGAGAGGAGGAACACAGACAGACAGATTCACACCGGTACCTGGTTGGAGAGGAGGAACACAGACAGACAGATTCACACCGGTACCTGGTTGGAGAGGAGGAACACAGACAGACAGATTCACACCGGTACCTGGTTGGAGAGGAGGAACACAGACAGACAGATTCACACCGGTACCTGGTTGGAGAGGAGGAACACAGACAGACAGATTCACACCGGTACCTGGTTGGAGAGGAGGAACACAGACAGACAGATTCACACTGGTACCTGGTTGGAGAGGAGGAACACAGACAGACAGATTCACACCGGTACCTGGTTGGAGAGGAGGAACACAGACAGACAGATTCACACCGGTACCTGGTTGGAGAGGAGGAACACAGACAGACAGATTCACACCGGTACCTGGTTGGAGAGGAGGAACACAGACAGACAGATTCACACCGGTACCTGGTTGGAGAGGAGAAACACAGACAGACAGATTCACACCTGTACCTGGTTGGAGAGGAGGAACACAGACAGACAGATTCACACCGGTACCTGGTTGGAGAGGAGGAACACAGACAGACAGATTCACACACAGACAGTACCTGGTTGGAGAGGAGGAACACAGACAGACAGATTCACACCGGTACCTGGTTGGAGAGGAGGAACACAGACAGACAGATTCACACCGGTACCTGGTTGGAGAGGAGGAACACAGACAGACAGATTCACACCGGTACCTGGTTGGAGAGGAGGAACACAGACAGACAGATTCACACCGGTACCTGGTTGGAGAGGAGGAACACAGGAACACAGGTTGGACAGACAGATTCACACCGGTACCTGGTTGGAGAGGAGGAACACAGACAGACAGATTCACACCGGTACCTGGTTGGAGAGGAGGAACACAGACAGACAGATTCACACTGGTACCTGGTTGGAGAGGAGGAACACAGACAGACAGATTCACACCGGTACCTGGTTGGAGAGGAGGAACACAGACAGACAGATTCACACTGGTACCTGGTTGGAGAGGAGGAACACAGACAGACAGATTCACACCGGTACCTGGTTGGAGAGGAGGAACACAGACAGATTCACACCGGTACCTGGTTGGAGAGGAGGAACACAGACAGACAGATTCACACCGGTACCTGGTTGGAGAGGAGGAACACAGACAGACAGATTCACACCGGTACCTGGTTGGAGAGGAGGAACACAGACAGACAGATTCACACCGGTACCTGGTTGGAGAGGAGGAACACAGACAGACAGATTCACACCGGTAGAGGAGGAACCTGGTTGGAGAGGAGGAACACAGACAGACAGATTCACACTGGTACCTGGTTGGAGAGGAGGAACACAGACAGACAGATTCACACCGGTACCTGGTTGGAGAGGAGGAACACAGACAGACAGATTCACACCGGTACCTGGTTGGAGAGGAGGAACACAGACAGACAGATTCACACCGGTACCTGGTTGGAGGAGGAACACAGACAGATTCACACCGGTACCTGGTTGGAGAGGAGGAACACAGACAGATTCACACTGGTACCTGGTTGGAGAGGAGGAACACAGACAGACAGATTCACACTGGTACCTGGTTGGAGAGGAGGAACACAGACAGACAGATTCACACCGGTACCTGGTTGGAGAGGAGAACACAGACAGATTCACACTGGTACCTGGTTGGAGAGGAGGAACACAGACAGACAGATTCACACCGGTACCTGGTTGGAGAGGAGGAACACAGACAGACAGATTCACACCGGTACCTGGTTGGAGAGGAGGAACACAGACAGACAGAACACAGACAGACAGATTCACACCGGTACCTGGTTGGAGAGGAGGAACAGACAGACAGATTCACACCGGTACCTGGTTGGAGAGGAGGAACACAGACAGACACACCGACAGATTCACACAGACAGACAGTACCTGGTTGGAGAGGAGGAACACAGACAGACAGATTCACACCGGTACCTGGTTGGAGAGGAGGAACACAGACAGACAGATTCACACACACGGTACCTGGTTGGAGAGGAGGAACACAGACAGACAGATTCACACACCTGGTTGGACAGACAGACAGATTCACACTGGTACCTGGTTGGAGAGGAGGAACACAGACAGACAGATTCACACCGGTACCTGGTTGGAGAGGAGGAACACAGACAGACAGATTCACACCGGTACCTGGTTGGAGAGGAGGAACACTGGGTTGGAGAGGAGGAACACAGACAGACAGATTCACACCGGTACCTGGTTGGAGAGGAGGAACACAGACAGATTCACACCGGTACCTGGTTGGAGAGGAGGAACACAGACAGATTCACACCGGTACCTGGTTGGAGAGGAGGAACACAGACAGATTCACACCGGTACCTGGTTGGAGAGGAGGAACACAGACAGACAGATTCACACCGGTCCCTGGTTGGAGAGGAGGAACACAGACAGATTCACACCGGTACCTGGTTGGAGAGGAGGAACCACTACTGCATCCTGGGGGTTCACACCAGTACCTGGTTGGAGCTGCAGCCAGACAGAGCCTGGTTGGAGGGACAACAGATTCACACCGGTCCTCAGAGTCACAGACGCTGCTCACACCGCCCTGGGAGACAGGAAGAGGAGGGGTTTCAGAGAGGAGGGGTTAGAGAGGAGGAACACAGACAGTTCTGCCCTGGGAGACAGACAGAGAGGAGGGGGTTATAGAGAGACAGATGTGCACACCGGTACCTGGGGAGACAGAGACAGGATTCACACCGGTACCTGGTTGGAAAGGTTACAGAGAGACAGGTTCACACCAGTACCTGGTGGGAGACGGAGAGAGGAGGGGTTAGAGAGAGGAGGTGCTTCACCTGGGAGACAGACAGATTCACACCGGAGGGAGGAACATAGAGAGGATGTGCTGCCCTGGTTGGAGAGGAGGAGACAGATTCACAGGAGGTTGTTAGGAACAGAGGAGGTGCTGCCCTTGGGAGGACGGAACACAGAGATAGATTCAGGGGTTATAGACAGACAGAGGATGGTTGGAGCTGCCCTGGGAGACAGAGAGGGGAGAGGAGGAACACAGACTGGAGATTCACACTGCCCTGGGAGACAGGAACACGACAGACAGATTCACAGGAGGGTTGGAGAGAGGAGGCCCACAGACAGACAGATTCACACCAGTACCTGGTTGGAGGAGAACACAGGAGTGCTGCCCTGGGAGACAGAGAGGAGGAGGGGTTACAGACAGATTCATACCGGTACCTGGTGCTGCCCTGGGAACACAGACAGACAGGGGTTAGACACCGGACTCTGGTTGCCCCTGGGAGGAACACAGACAGGATTCACACTGGTACCTGGTTGGAGGGAGAACACAGACAGATTCACACCTGCCCTGGTTGGAGAGGAGGAACACAGACAGACAGATTCACACCGGTACCTGATTGAGGGAGGGTTAAAGGTTCAGCTGCTGCCCTGGTTGGAGAGGAGGAAACAGAGGGAGAGGAGGAAGAGAGATGGAGTTAGACACCGGTTCTGCCCTGGGAGAGGAGGAACAGGAGATTTACCTTGAGAGGAGGAACACAGACAGTGCTGCCCTGGGAGAAGGAAGAGGAGACAGTAACCGGAGGTTATGATTGGTACTGCCCTGGGACCTGGAGGCAGTTATTAGGGAGGAGTCCCTGAGTCATCGCTGCTGCCCTGGGAGACAGGAAGAGGAGGGGTTAGGAGAGGAGGAGTTCTGCCCTGGGAGACAGGAAGAGGGAGGGTTAGAGAGAGAGGAGGCCCTGGGAGACAGGAAGAGGAGGGGTTAGAGAGAGGAGGGGTTAGAGAGAGGAGGTTCTGCCTAGGGAGACAGGAAGAGGAGGGGTTAGAGAGAAGGAGGTTGCCCTGGGAGACAGGAAGAGGAGGGTTAGAGAGAGAAGGTTATGAGGAAGGCGCTGCCCTGGGAGACAGGAAGAGGGGTTAGGAGAGAGGAGGTGCTGCCCTGGGAGACAGAGAAGAGGAGGGGTTAGGGAGAGAGGAGGGAGGGTTAGAGAGGGAGGGGTTGGGGGCCCTAGGGAGAGGAAGGGGAGTTATTAGAAGAGAGGAGGAGGTTCTTACCTGGGAGATGTCAGGACAGAGGCTCCCTGGAGCTGAAGAGGAGGTCTTACAGGGAAGAGTTAAGGAAGAGGAAAGGATGTTGTTCTTACCTTGGGAGAGGAGGTGTAAGATAGGGGACAGGGAGAGAGGATTAAAGAGAGAGGAGGTGCCGGTTCTTACCTTAAGAAGGAGGAGATATTTCTTACCTGGGGGAAAATGTTTTCTTAGGGAGAGATGTGTTTCTTATAGGGAGAGGGGAGGATTATAAGAGAGAGGGAGGGGGTAACTATGTAAAGACTCACCACTTCTTTGAGATGTCCAGACAGATGGCTCCTGTTACTGAGCTGATGTTGGGGTGCCAGATCTTAGTGATGAACCTCACCTGGGGAGAGAGATGTTTCTTAAACACCAGATATTAGTTCATAGTGATGGGATGTTTCTTACCTTGGGAGACTTATTAAAGGATGTGTTTCTTACCTTGGGAGGGTTATTAAAGGATGTGTTTCTTACCTTGGGAGGGTTATTAAAGGATGTGTTTCTTACCTTGGGAGGGTTATTAAAGGGATGTGTTTCTTACCTTGCCAGGGTTATTAAAGGATGTGTTCTTACCTTGGGAGGATTATTAAAGGGATGTGTTTCTTACCTTGGGAGGGTTATTAAAGGATGTGTTTCTTACCTTGGGAGGATTATTAAAGGGATGTGTTTCTTACCTTGGGAGGGTTATTAAAGGATGTGTTTCTTACCTTGGGAGGGTTATTAAAGGATGTGTTTCTTACCTTGGGAGATGATTATTAAAGGATATGTTCTTACCTTGGGAGGGTATTAAAGGATGTGTTTCTTACCTTAGGGTTATTAAAGGATGTGTTTCTTACCTTAGGAGGGTTATTAAAGAGATGTGTTTACCTTGGGAGGGTAATTAAAGGATGTGTTTCTTACCTTGGGAGGAGGATTGTTCTTACCTTGGAGGATTATTAAAGGATGTGTTTCTTACCTTGGGAGGATTATTAAAGGGATGTGTTTCTTACCTTGATTTCTTACCTTGGGAGGATTATTAAAGGATG
>NW_026286292.1:0-8147 GCF_023373465.1 Oncorhynchus keta | reverse complement strand
GACCCACCGCCAAACCGGTCATGCTGGAGGATGTTGCAGGCAGCAGAACGTTCTCCATGGCATCTCCAGACTCTGTCACGTCTGTCACGTGCTCAGTGTGAACCTGCTTTCATCTGTGAAGAGCACAAGGCGCCATTGGCGGGTACCAATCTTGGTGTTTTCTGGCAAATGCCAAACGTCCTACGCACGGTGTTGGGCTGTAACCAATCCTTTATTGGGGGGTGTCCCTTGCTACCGCCATAATTTCCACCCCTGTTTCTATTCTATTTGCACAACATTTGAAAAATGTATTGTCAATCAGTGTTGCTTCCTAAGTGGACAGTATGATTTCACAGAAGTGTGATTGACTTGGAGTTACATTGTGTTGTTTAAGTGTTCCCTTTATTTTGAGCAGTGTATATTTTTTTAATCTCTAAATGAATTGTTCAAAACTTTCCAACTATAGTCTCTTGCTTTCTGAGTCAACTACTCACTACATTTTATGCAGTGTAACTAGCTGTAGCTTATGCTTTCAACACAAAGATTAATTCTCTGATCCTTTGATTGGGTGGACAACATGTCAGTTCATGCTGCAGGAGCCTCTGAGGTTGGTCATCTCCTCCGGAAGTTGTCATAATTTACTGGCAAGTCTATGGAAGGGGTGAGAACCATGATCCTCTAGGTTTGTATTAGTCAATATCTGAAAGGAGAACAGAAGCTAGCTGTCCTCCGGATAATCGTGGTGATACCCTACAGAGTGCCGCTGGAGGCTACTGAGACTAGAGGTCAACCGATAATGGTTTTCAACGACAATACCGACATTGGAGGACCATAAAAAAACAATATCGATTAATCTACAATTATTTTTTTTGTAACTATGACAATTACAACAATACTGAATGAACACTTATTTTAACTTAATATAATAAATCCATAAAATACATTTAGCCTCAAATAAATAATGAAACATGTTCAATTTGGTTTAAATAATGCAAAAACAAAGTGTTGGAGAAGAAAGTAAAAGTGCAATATGTTCTATGTAGAGAAAGCTAACGTTTCAGTTCCTTGCTCAGAACATGAGAACATATGAAAGCTGGTGGTTCCTTTTTAACATGAGTCTTCAATATGCCCAGGTAAGAAGTTTTAGGTTGTAGTTATTATAGGACTATTTCCCTCTATACCATTTGTATTTCATTAACCTTTGACTATTGTATGTTCTTATAGGCACTTTAGTATTGCCAGTGTAACAGTAAAGCTTCCGCCTCTCTCGCTCCGACCTGCCTTCGAACCAGGAGCACATCGACAACAGCCACCCTCTGAAGCAGCGACTACCTATGCAGAGCGCAAGGGGACAACTTCTCCAAGTCCCAGGAAGTTTAGTGACATTTTGAACGCTATTAGCGCGCACCCCGCTAACTAATCTCGGGAGCTAATAGGCTTGAAGTCATAAACAGCAGCTGCTGGCAAAACACACGAAAGTGCTGTTTGAATGAAATGCCACGAGCCTGCTGGTGTTCACCGTCGCTCAGTCAGACTGCTCTTATCAAATCAAAGACTTAATTATAACATAATAACACAGAAATACAGCCTTAGGTCATTAATATGGTCAAATCAGAAACTATCATCTCATAAATCTAAATAATCCTGTTACATTGGCTGGCCTTCAATGAGTTATGTCATAATTATGTAAATCCTGGCAAATTAGTTCGCAACGGTTAGGCGGCTAAACGGTTGCATATACCTGACTCTCAACAACGCAAGAGAAGTGACACAATTTCACCTGGTTAATATTGCCTGTTAACCTGGAATTTATTTTAGCTAAATATGCAGGTTTAAAAATATATACTTCTGTGTATTGATTTTAAGAAAGGCATTGATGTTTATGGTAAGGGTACAGTCGTGCAACGAGTGCTTTTTTCAAATGCCCTTTTGTTAAATCATCCCCCGGTTTGGCGAAGTTGGCCGTCTTTGTTAGGAAGAAATAGTCTTCACAGTTCGAACGAGCCAGGCAGCAAACTGCTGCATACCCTGACTCTGTTGCAAGAGAAGTGACACAATAATTAATGTTAACTAAATATGCAGGGTTTAAAAATGTGTATTGATTTTAAAAAAGCATTGATGTTTACAATTGAGTTTACCCTTTTCACGAATGAGCACCGTGATCGATTATATGTTATGCAAATCAGAGACACGCTAAATAAACTAGTAATATCATCAACCATGTGTAGTTAACTAGTGATTATGATTGATTGTTTTTATAAGATAAGTTCTGTCTGCTTGACAAATTCCTTGGCTTCTTACTGCATTCGCGTAATAGGCAGGCTCCCCGTGAGTGCAAAAAGAGAGGCAGGTGGTTAGAGCGCTGACTAGTTAATTAACCTCTCTAGGTAGGTGGCAGCAAATCGGAATTTTTGATGAAAAGCATGCCCAAATTAAACGGCCTGCTACTCAGGCCCAGAAGATATGATATGCATATAACTGGTAGATTTGGATAGAAAACACTAAAGTTTCCAAAACGGTTAAAATAGTGTCTGTGAGTATAACAGAACTGAGTTGAGCGAAACCAGAAAAAATCAGTTTGGAAGTTTTTATTTTATTTTTTATTCAATGCCATTACAGTATCTTTGACTTAGGACTTCCAGCCTCCAGTATTTATGCTGCAGTAGTTTATGTGTCGGGCTAGGTCAGTTCTTTTATCTGGAGTACTTCTCCTGTCCTATTCGGTGTCCTGTGTGAATCTAGTGTGCGTTCTCTAATTCTCTCCTTCTCTCTTTCTTTCTCTCTCTCTCGGAGGACCTGAGCCCCCAGGGACCATGCCCCAGGACTACCTGACATGATGACTCCTTGCTGTCCCAGTCCACCTGTATGCTGCTGCTCAAGTTTCAACTGGCCTGGGCCCTAGGACCATGTCCCAGGACTACCTGACATGAGGACTCCTTGCTGTCCCCAGTCCACCTGGCCATGCTCCTGCTCCAGTTTCAACTGTTCTGCCTCACTATTATTCAACCATGCTGGTCATTTATGAACATTTGAACATCTTGGCCACGTTCTGTTATAATCTCCACCCGGCACAGCCAGAAGAGGACTGGCCACCCCACATATGCTCTCTCTAATTCTCTCTTTCTTTCTCTCTCTCTCGGAGGACCTGAGCCCTAGGACCGTGCCCCAGGACTACCTGACATGATGGCTCCTTGCTGTCCCCAGTCCACCTGACTGTGCTGCTGCTCAGTTTCAACTGTTCTGCCTTATTATTTGACCATTCTGGTCATTTATGAACATTTGAACATCTTGGTCATGTTCTGTTATAATCTCTACCCGGCACAGCCAGAAGAGGACTGGCCACCCCACATAGCCCGGTTCCTCTCTAGGTTTCTTCCTAGGTTTTGGCCTTTCTAGGGAGTTTTTCCTAGCCACCGTGCTTTTACACCTGCATTGTTTGCTGTTTGGGGTTTTAGGCTGGGTTTCTGTACAGCACTTTGAGATATCAGCTGATGTACTAAGGGCTATATAAATAAATTTGATTTGATTTGATTTGACTCCATTTGCAGTTCCTATGCCTACAACTAGATGTCAACAGTCTTTAGAAATTATTTCAGGCTCGTATTCTTATAAATGAGGGAGTAAGACCAGTCTGAACGAGTGGACCCTACCGTGTCGCAGAGCTTTTTCATGCGCATGTGCATTTCTTGTTTACCTTTTATGTTGTGACGTTATTGTCCGGTTGAAATATTATAGATCATTTAGGCTAAAAAGCAACCTGAGCCTGTGGATTACTGAAGAAAATGTGCTAACAAAACAGAGGTTTTTTGGATATAAAGAGACTTCTCGCATCGAACAAAAGGAACATTTATTGAGTAAATGAATGTCTTCTGATTGCCACCATATGAAGATCATCAAAGGGATTTATTTTCTCTCCATTTCTGAGTTTTGTAATGCTTCTGCTTGGCCGGTTACTGTTTGTAAAAATTTGTCCCAGCGCTGGCTAGGTATGCTTTCGCCGAAAAGCATTTTATAAATATGACACTGTGGTTGGTTTAACAAGAAGTTAGAGTTTAAAGTTGGAGTTCGGTTGGGAGGCGGAAATAGTGCGTTCAGATTTCGTCTGCAGGTTGTATAACTTTTTCATTACATTTCATTTTAGTACAACGGTTGATTTGTCTAATCTTAGCAATTCTTCTTAGTAGCTACATAGCCGTCCTTGTATCAGAGATAATTGCATAATTATCGTATTTTACGTCGCCCTAACGTAGCCTTCACTGCTATAAGCCCAGGAGCTAGCAAACGCTAGCTAACGCACACAGATTAGCATCACTGTAGTGCTATTCACTCAACTGTACGACTTGATTAGTTTACTGTTAGCTAGCTACATAATCTTAGCCATTCTTCTTAGCTAGCTACATAGCCGTCCTTGTATCAGAGATAATTGCATTAATTATCGTATTTCGTATTTAAGTCGCCTAACGTAGCCTTCACTGCTATTCGCCCAGGAGCTAGCAAACGCTAGCTAACGCACACAGATTAGCATCACTGTAGTGCTATTCACTCAACTGTACGACTTGATTAGTTCAGTGTTAGCTAGCTACATAGCTGTCTTTGTTTCCAAGATAATTGTGTAGTTTAGTGTGTGTAGCCTTGGAGTGATTATCTTAATTCACTGAGGTTCGCTAGCCAGCTATTTGTCGTCCTTAACGTAGGAGACTCTGCTAGCTAGCCAACAGCTAACAGCTAACAGCTAGCCAACGTCTACTGAATAGAACCCAACAACCCGGTCGCATTCACAGGTAGTATCACATTTTCATTTCATTACAGTACAACGGTTTGATTTGTTTGATCGTAGCTAGCTACATAGCTAGCTACATAGCCGTCTTTGTTTCAAAGATAATTGTGTAGTCTAGACCGATTTCCTAGGTTAGCTAGCCAGCTATTGTCGTTCTTTTAACTCAACGTAACGTAAACAACACTGCTAGCTAGCCAGCTAGCCCCAACAGCAGCACTGTAGAAATTATTACACTCAACGGAACGACTTGATTAGTGTAGTGTCAACAACGCAGCTACTGCCAGCTAGCCTACTTTAGCAGTACTGTATCATTTTAATCATTTTAGTCAATAAGATTCTTGCTACGTAAAAGCTTAACTTTCTGAACATTCGAGACGTGTAGTCCGCTTGTCATTCAATTTCCTTGCATTAGCGTAGCCTTTTCTGTAGCCTGTCAACTATGTGTCTGTCTATCCCTGTTCTCTCCTCTCTGCACAGACCATACAAACGCTCCCACACCGCGTGGCACGCGACCACCTAACCTGGTGGTCCCAGCGCGTACGACCCACGTGGGTTCCAGGTCTCTGGTAGCCTCTGGAACTGCCAATCTGCGGCCAACAAGGCAGAGTTCATCTCAGCCTATGCCTCCCTCAGTCCCTTGACTTCTTGGCACTGACGGAAACATGGATCACCACAGATAACACTGCTACTCCTACTGCTCTCTCCTCGTCCGCCCACGTGTTCTCGCACACCCCGAGCTTCTGGTCAGCGGGGTGGTGGCACCGGGATCCTCATCTCTCCCAAGTGGTCTTTCTCTCTTTCTCCCCTTACCCATCTGTCTATTGCCTCCTTTGAATTCCATGCTGTCACAGTTACCAGCCCTTTCAAGCTTAACATCCTTATCATTTATCGCCCTCCAGGTTCCCTCGGAGAGTTCATCAATGAGCTTGATGCCTTGATAAGCTCCTTTCCTGAGGACGGCTCACCTCTCACAGTTCTGGGCGACTTTAACCTCCCCACGTCTACCTTTGACTCATTCCTCTCTGCCTCCTTCTTTCCTCCTCTCCTCTTTTGACCTCACCCTCTCACCTTCCCCCTACTCACAAGGCAGGCAATACGCTTGACCTCATCTTTACTAGATGCTGTTCTTCCACTAACCTCATTGCAACTCCCCTCAAGTCTCCGACCACTACCTTGTATCCTTTTCCCTCTCGCTCTCATCCAACACTTCCCACACTGCCCCTACTCGGATGGTATCGCGCCGTCCCAACCTTCGCTCTCTCTCCCCCGCTACTCTCTCCTCTTCCATCCTATCTTCTCTTCCCTCTGCTCAAACTTTCTCCAACCTATCTCCTGATTCTGCCTCCTCAACCCTCCTCTCCTCCCTTACTGCATCCTTTGACTCCCTATGTCCCCTATCCTCCAGGCCGGCTCGGTCCTCCCCTCCCCGCTCCGTGGCTCGACGACTCATTGCGAGCTCACAGAACAGGGCTCCGGGCAGCCGAGCGGAAATGGAGGAAAACTCGCCTCCCCTGCGGACCTGGCATCCTTTCACTCCCTCCTCTCTACATTTTCCTCCTCTGTCTCTGCTGCTAAAGCCACTTTCTACCACTCTAAATTCCAAGCATCTGCCTCTAACCTAGGAAGCTCTTTGCCACCTTCTCCTCCCTCCTGAATCCTCCCCCCTCCCTCCTCCCTCTCTGCAGATGACTTCGTCAACCATTTTGAAAAGAAGGTCGATGACATCCGATCCTCGTTTGCTAAGTCCAACGACACTGCTAGTTCTGCCCACACTGCCCTACCCTATGCTCTGACCTCTTTCTCCCCTCTCTCTCCAGATGAAATCTACGCGTCTTGTGACGACGGCCGCCCAACAACCTGCCCGCTTGACCCTATCCCCTCCTCTCTTCTCCAGACCATTTCCGGAGACCTTCTCCCTTACCTCACCTCGCTCATCAACTCATCCCTGACCGCTGGCTCGTCCCTCCCGTCTTCAAGAGAGCGAGAGTTGCACCCCTTCTGAAAAAACCTACACTCGATCCCTCCGATGTCAGCAACTACAGACCAGTATCCCTTCTCTCTTTTCTCTCCAAAACTCTTGGCGTGCCGTCCTTGGCCAGCTCTACCGCTATCTCTCAGAATGACCTTCTTGATCCAAATCAGTCAGGTTTCAAGACTAGTCATTCAACTGAGACTGCTCTTCTCTGTATCACGGAGCGCTCCGCACTGCTAAAGCTAACTCTCTCTCCTCTGCTCTCATCCTTCTAGACCTATCGGCTGCCTTCGATACTGTGAACCATCAGATCCTCCTCTCCACCCTCTCCGAGTTGGGCATCTCCGGCGCGGCCCACGCTTGGTTGCGTCTACCTGACAGGTCGCTCCTACCAGGTGGCGTGGCGAGAATCTGTCTCCTCACCACGCGCTCTCACCACTGGTGTCCCCCAGGGCTCTGTTCTAGGCCCTCTCTTATTCTCGCTATACACCAAGTCACTTGGCTCTGTCATAACCTCCATGGTCTCTCCTATCATTGCTATGCAGACGACACACAATTAATCTTCTCCTTTCCCCCTTCTGATGACCAGGTGGCGAATCGCATCTCTGCATGTCTGGCAGACATATCAGTGTGGATGACGGATCACCACCTCAGCTGAACCTCAGCAAGACGGAGCTCCTCTTCCTCCCGGGGAAGGACTGCCCGTTCCATGATCTCGCCATCACGGTTGACAACTCCATTGTGTCCTCCTCCCAGAGCGCTAAGAACCTTGGCGTGATCCTGGACAACACCCTG
Source organism: Oncorhynchus keta (assembly GCF_023373465.1). Classification (NCBI taxonomy): domain Eukaryota; kingdom Metazoa; phylum Chordata; class Actinopteri; order Salmoniformes; family Salmonidae; genus Oncorhynchus; species Oncorhynchus keta. The sequence goes on along the minus strand of NW_026286292.1, from coordinate 624 downwards.
GCGTTCTCAACTAACATCAAGGCGGTGTCCGTTCCTGTAGGTTCATGCTCTACAACATCCGCAGAGTACGACCCTGCCTCACACAGGAAGCGGCGCAGGTCTAATCCAGGCACTTGTCATCTCCCGTCTTGATTACTGCAACTCGCTGTTGGCTGGGCTCCCTGCCTGTGCCATTAAACCCCTAAACTCATCAGAAGCCGCAGCCCGTCTGGTGTTCAACCTTCCCAGTTCTCTCCCGTCACCCCGCTCCTCCTCTCTCCACTGGCTTCCAGTTGAAGCTCGCATCCGCTACAAGACCATGGTGCTCGCCTACGGAGCTGTGAGGAACGGCACCTCAGTGCCTCAGGCTCTGATCAGGCCCTACACCCAAACAAGGGCACTGCGTTCATCCACCTCTGGCCTGCTCGCCTCCTACCACTGAGGAAGTACAGTTCCCGCTCAGCCCAGTCAAAACTGTTCGCTGCTCTGGCCCCCAATGGTGGAACAAACTCCCTCACGACGCAGGACAGCGAGGTCAATCACCACCTTCGGAGACACCTGAAACCCCACCTCTTCAAGGAATACCTAGGATAGGGTAAGTAAGGGTAAGTAATCCTTCTCACCCCTTCTCACCCCCAACAAGAT
>NW_026286291.1:0-3985 GCF_023373465.1 Oncorhynchus keta | reverse complement strand
TAGCTATGTAGCTAGCTACGATCAAACAAATCAAACCGGTTAGGCCGCCCCATCCCGGATCCGGGATTGTGACTACAGCCTCAAGCTCATTACCATAACGCAACATTAGCGATTTCTGAAAATTGCAAAATAAATGAAATAAATATGCCTGTCCTCAAGCTTATCCTTTCTTAACAATCCTGTCGTCTCAGATTTTCAAAATATGCTTTAGAACCAGAGAAAATCAATAATTTGTGTAAGAGTGGTGATAGCTAGCGTAGCATTTAGCGTTAGCATTTAGCACGCAACATTCACAAAACCAGCAAAGGGATCAAATAAAATCATTTACCTTTGAAGAACTTCAGATGTTTCAATGAGGAGACTCTCAGTTACATAGCAGATGTCCAGTTTTTCCTGAAAGATGCTTGTGTAGGACACAACGCTCCGCTTTGTTACTATGCATTTGGCTACCAAACTAACCGAAAATTCAGTCACCTAAACGTCGAACTTTTTTCCGAATTAACTCCATAATATCGACTGAAACATGGAAAACGTTGTTTGAATCAATCCTCAAGGTGTTTGGTCATATATCTCTTCATTGAAATGCCAGTCCTAGACACGTGCATTCTTCTCTGATTCGGATGGAAAAATACTGGGACCTGACTTTTGCGCACCAATTTCCACGCAGACACCATGCGGGACACTTGGTAATTGTAGGCTCTTATGGCCAATCTTCCAATGATATGCCTACAAAGACGTCACAATGCTGCAGACACCTGGGGGAAACGATAGGAAGTGTCCGTTGATTCCTGTGCCATTCACAGCCATATAAGGAGATCATTGAAAACGTGCCTTCAAAAATCCTGTTGATTTCCTGGTCACTCAAACATCTTGGTTTTGCCTGTAGATATTGTTCTATGGCACTCACAGTGAAAATCTTTACAGTTCTGGAAACGTCAGAGTGTCTTCTTTCCAAAACTATCAATTCCAAGCATAGTCGAGCATCTTTTCGTGACAAAATATCGCGCTAAAAACGGGCACGTCTTTTTATCCAAAAATGAAATACTGCCCCTAGAGTTCTAACAGGTTAACTAGATATTTTTTGTTGTTATTCTTGTAAGCTAGCTAGCTTCTTCCAGGAGAGTCCCTAGCAACTGCTTAGCAACAAGTAAACAATTCTGCTAGCAATTCAGCTAGCTAAGATAATCTGTAGCAATTTTATGAAAAATAGTTAATTTTTCAAAAAGCCTGTCTTTTTTGGTTTGTTCCTTGTTTTGTCTTCTATTGAGTCTTGCAGTTTTCTCTTGATTTTTTCGATGTACTTCACTCTAAAAAACATTTAAATCTCAATATATACAGGAGCTCATTTTTCAGCAGCTGCTCAATTTAGAACTCCGGAACACATATATCCTGTTCAGGATACCACGGTTTACTGCCCTTCTGGAGGATTTGGGTACCCATATAAAACATGATACATTTTTGTCAAAAGTTGCTAATATATGCAAATAAAAAATATTATCGAATAGAAAACACTCTAAAGCTTTTAAAACCGCTTAAATTATGTCTCTATGTATAGCAGAACTCTCAAAATCTGCATTTTCCCAAAATATCTCTTCTCATCTGAAAAGTTGGGTCACCTTGACCTCATCGCAAACACCCTCCCCAAACAGTCACAGCACCCGAACAGTCTCCACGTGTTCAGCGTGATCTCAGCTTTCAATGGGGCTTCACATTGTGAGAATCGCCGCCGCCGAGAGTTTGAGCACACGGTAGCTCTCAGTCACTCAAAACCTGTGCGCAATGGTCAAGTCCTCTCTCTTTCCAAGATCGATTGAACAGTGCTTGTGTTTCTGTTTGTTCTCAAAATTGCTGTACACCTTTATAACATGTTAAAGCTTGATTATGAAGTTAGTTTGACAAGTTTACTCGACATATTATATATACTTCGAAGTTTTGGTGCGCAACCACTTCAATTTTGACTACATTTTTACCAAAATCAGGCTATTTTGAGAACCGAAAGACGCAGACTTGAAAACTGAACGCTAATTTGGTGAGTATAATCCCTTACAGGTCGTTTGATGGAAGAATAACAAAGGTAAGGAATATTTAATGTATTAATTTTGGGTTTCTGTCGACTCCAAGATAGAGGAGTCATTATGCTACTGTGGGAGCGCCGACTCCATATTATAGTCTAGTGAACGCAAAATGTAACGTTAAAATTAAATGTAACAATGCAATTGCATTTAGAAGAAGTGTATCTTGCTATACATATGTAAACATGCATATTTAGTCAAAGTTTATGATGTGTATTCCTTGTTAGCTGACGTTATCTGCCGGGCTATCGTCATTTCTCAGGACATTTGGGTAGCATTTTTTGAACGATGCATCATTGTAAACAGAGATTTATGGATATATATAGCATATTATTGAAAAAAATGAATGTACTGTGTAACATGTTATATTACTGTCATCTGATGAAGATTTCAAAAGGTTAGTGAAATGATTTTTCTTTAATCCTGCGTTTGTTGATTGCATATTTTTCCTACTTGGCTATGCTAATGAGCTATGTCTGCGGTGGTGGTTTGACATAAATATGTGCTATGTTTTCGCCGTAAAACATTTTAGAAATCTGACTTGCTGGCTAGATAAACAACTTGTTTATCTTTCATTTGAGCTATTTTACTTGTTAATGTGTGGAGGTTAAATATTTTTAGGAATATTTTTGCGCATTGTGCGTTATGGTAATGAGCTTGAGCTGTAGTCACGCTACCAGCAGAGGAATAAAACTCCCTAGCTGGATATCTATGGAATATGTTCCAGGATTCATCCAATGGCATTGAGGAGAATACCACCTCAGTCATCAACTTCCTCAATAAGTGCATTGGACGACATCGGTCCAGACAGTGACCGTACACGTAGTACATACAACATCAGCATCGAGCTAGAGCTGCCGCTTTCAAGGAGTGGGACACTAATCCGGACGCCTATAAGAAATTCCGCTATGCCCTCAGGCGGACCAACAAAAAAACAAAAACAAAGCGTCAATATAGGATAAAGACTGAATCCTACTACACCGGCTCTGACGCTCATCGGATGTGGCAGGGCTTGAAAACTATTATGGACTACAAAGGGAAACCCAGACGTGGAGCTGCTCCAGTGACGCAAGCCTATCAGACAAGCTAAACTGACTTTTATGCTCGAGCTTGAGGCAAGCAACACTGAAGCATGCACGAGAGCAACAGCTGTTCTGGATGACTGTGTGATAACGTATGCCAATACTGAGCAAGAACTTTAACTTCTTGATGCTACCCATCCCGTTATCGGGATCATTTTCAAGTTAGCAACCGCTGAATAGCAACATTCAAATAATATTACAAAAAATATTCATATTCATGAAATCACAAGTGCAATATTGCACAACACAGTTTAGCCTTTTTTAATCCACCTGTCGTCTCAGATTTTGAAATGATGCTTTACAGCGAAAGCAATCCAAGTGTTTGTGTAAGTTTATCGATAGCATAACATAACATTATGTACACTAAGCATTAAGTAGCTAGGTTACGAAAATCAGAAAAGCAATCAAATTGAATCGTTTACCTTTGATGATCTTCACATGTTTTCACTCACGAGACTCCCAGTTACACAACAAATGTTCCTTTTGTTCCATAAAGATTATTTCTATACCCAAAATACCTCAGTTTGTTTGTCGCGTTATGTTCAGAAATCCACAGGAAAGAGAGGTCACGACAACGCAGACGTATATTCCAAATAATATCCATAATGTCCACAGAAACATGTCAAATGTTTTTTATAATCAATCCTCAGGTTGTTTTAAAATATATATTTGATAATATATCAAACGGGTGTGTAGGTTTTTCCAAAAACACCGGGAGAAACAATGGCCGCTTTACTCTGTAGCGCAAAACTCACTCTGAGAGCCCCCACCTATCCACTTACGCAATGTGATCTTTCCACGCTCATTTTTCAAAATCAAAGCCTGAAACTT
>NW_026286290.1:0-2709 GCF_023373465.1 Oncorhynchus keta | reverse complement strand
TGAACTTGTTCTCAACTAGCCTACCTGGTTAAATAAAGGTGTTCTCAACTAGCCTACCTGGTTAAATAAAGGTGTTCTCATTACATTTACATTTACATTTAAGTCATTTAGCAGATGCTCTTATCCAGAGCGACTTACAAATTGGTGCATTCACCTTATGACATCCAGTGGAACAGCCACTTTACAATAGTGCATCTAAATCTTTTAAGGGGGGGGGGGGTGAGAAGGATTACTTTATCCTATCCTAGGTATTCCTTAAAGAGGTGGGGTTTCAGGTGTCTCCGGGAGGTGGTGATTGACTCCGCTGTCCTGGCGTCGTGAGGGAGTTTGTTCCACCATTGGGGAGCCAGAGCAGCGAACAGTTTTGACTGGGCTGAGCGGGAACTGTACTTCCTCAGTGGTAGGGAGGTGAGCAGGCCAGAGGTGGATGAACGCAGTGCCCTTGTTTGGAGTGTAGGGCCTGATCAGAGCCTGGAGGTACTGAGGTGCCGTTCCCCTCACAGCTCCGTAGGCAAGCACCATGGTCTTGTAGCGGATGCGAGCTTCAACTGGAAGCCAGTGGAGAGAGCGGAGGAGCGGGGTGACGTGAGAGAACTTGCAGGAAGGTTGAACACCAGACGGGCTGCGGCGTTCTGGATGAGTTGTAGGGTTTAATGGCACAGGCAGGGAGCCCAGCCAACAGCGAGTGCAGTAATCCAGACGGGAGATGACAAGTGCCTGGATTAGGACCTGCCGCTTCCTGTGTGAGGCAGGGTCGTACTCTGCGGATGTTGTAGAGCATGAACCTACAGGAACGGGCCACCGCCTTGATTTTAGTTGAGAACTACAGGGTGTTGTCCAGGATCACGCCAAGGTTCTTAGCGCTCTGGGAGGAGGACACAATGGAGTTGTCAACCGTGATGGCGAGATCATGGAACGGGCAGTCCTTCCCCGGGAGGAAGAGCAGCTCCGTCTTGCCGAGGTTCAGCTTGAGGTGGTGATCCGTCATCCACACTGATATGTCTGCCAGACATGCAGAGATGCGATTCGCCACCTGGTCATCAGAAGGGGGAAACTAACCTCAACTAGCCTACCTGGTTAAATAAAGGTGTTCTCAACTAGCCTACCTGGTTAAATAAAGGTGTTCTCAACTAGCCTACCTGGTTAAATAAAGGTGAAATAAAATAGCATTTAAAAAAAGCTACACTACCTGTGAATGTATTAGTGCTAGCTACACTACCTGTGAATGTATTGAGTGTTAGCTACACTACCTGTGAATGTATTAGTGTTAGCTACACTACCTGTGAATGTATTAGAGAATGTTCAGAGAATATGTGACCAACGAGAATAGGTATTTATCCAAAGCATTGCTTCAACGTAATCTCAAAGAAACTGCCATACCTGGCCGCAACTGCAACGACAGAGATATGGCATGGCCGGCCCTTTTAAGAATGCCGCGTGGGGCCGTCTCTGGAGCCGTCTATAGATTATTGAGTGTGTTGCCTTTTTAGTAGAGAATATCTTGCCCTATGTTAGCTGCCTAAAAGTGAAACCAAACATCATTAAAGCCCAAAGGACTATGTTGTCTTAAAGTGGATCAATAGAGTAACAGTAACATCATTCACTGAACTGAATCATATTCTCCTCACTGAACTGAATCATATTCTCCTTACTGAACTGAATCATATTATCCTCAATGAACTGAATCATACTCTCCTCACTGAATTGAATCATATTCTCCTTACTGAACTGAATGATATTCTCCTTACTGAACTGAATTGTATTATCCTCAATGAACTGAATCATACTCTCCTCACTGAACTGAATCATATTCTCCTTACTGAACTGAATGATATTCTCCTTACTGAACTGAATTGTATTATCCTCAATGAACTGAATCATACTCTCCTCACTGAATTGAATCATATTCTCCTTACTGAACTGAATGATATTCTCCTTACTGAACTGAATTGTATTATCCTCAATTAACTGAATCATACTCTCCTCACTGAACTGAATCATATTCTCCTTACTGAACTGAATGATATTCTCCTTACTGAACTGAATTGTATTATCCTCAATGAACTGAATCATACTCACTGAACTGAATCATATTCTCCTTACTGAACTGAATGATATTCTCCTTACTGAACTGAATTGTATTATCCTCAATGAACTGAATCATACTCTCCTCACTGAATTGTATCATATTCTCCTTACTGAACTGAATGATATTCTCCTCACTGAACTGAATCATACTCTCCTCACTGAACTGAATCATATTCTCCCTTACTGAACTGAATCATATTCTCCTCACTGAACTGAATCATACTCTCCTCACTGAACTGAATCATATTCTCATACTGAACTGAATCATATTCTCCTCACTGAACTGAATCATATTCTCCTCACTGAACTGAATCATACTCTCCTCACTGAACTGAATCATATTCTCCTCACTGAACTGAATCATACTCTCCTCACTGAACTGAATCATATTCTCCTCACTGAACTGAATCATACTCTCCTCACTGAACTGAATCATACTCTCCTCACTGAACTGAATCATATTCTCCTTACTGAACTGAATCATATTCTCCTCACTGAACTGAATCATATTCTCCTCACTGAACTGAATCATACTCTCCTTACTGAACTCCTCACTTCGAAGGCCTCATTCCTTTTATGTATTCCTTCCTTTAGTCTTTCTTCTTTCTGAGCACAAAGTGA
>NW_026286289.1:0-8519 GCF_023373465.1 Oncorhynchus keta | reverse complement strand
GGGGCCTGTTGCACAAAACTAGGATAAGGGATTAAGCCAGGATATCTTGGTGATCCTGGCTCAATTGATCCGTAACGGTTGCACTAAAGATGGATAGGGGCAGGAGGATATGTTATGGTATAAATTACCATGGAGATTTATTCTGTGGAGCTAGCCTGCTCCAGACCAGGCTAAAATTCCAGGATCTATTTAATCTCATCCCTAATGTCAGTCAGCAGTCACTACAAATGGAAACCAATAGTTATTTCACTGCTCACTATACATTGTTATCACATAACTAGACCCACTGTCATTATTTAAACGTTTGATCATTAATTTCAATGATTTTGGATAAAATGATTTTAGATGTTGCTATCATTAGATAATTTACAGTTTCCCATAGACTATATAAAAATGATAGAATATTAGGGCCACAGAGGGAAAAAAGACAAGTCATAATATTGTAACCAGTTGTTTTAAAGGAGGACAGTTGTTAAAATGACAGATGCGGGGCATTTTGTGAAATTGTACTTCAGTATGGTTTCATAAACAAAGACATGCTGATGTGCCAGAATATTAAGTATCACATTGTCATAAGTATCAAAACTGTAAAAACAATATGTAGCTTTTCTGCAGAAAGAACCAGCCTCATAAATTTATGACTTTATCCTCCTTTTCTTCAGTAAAATTCCTAGTACTTCTGTCATATAAACAAATACACATTCCATATGAATATAAAAACACAATGTGTAACATTATGTTCCTTTATTGAATAAGGACAAAACAAAGCAGGTAAACCATCAGCTCCTTTCGAAACTGAAGTCACAGTGACTCTACAAGATGGAAAGCACAGAATCCAAGCATATTATACAAAAATGATACATACACATTCAAAGGTCTGTATATAACACACCCTGCATGTCTGCACACTAAAATAAATGCAGGACAAATCCATACACATCAACTGAACAGACAAATGAATGGATGCAGTAGCCTCCCTGCAGCCTTGTATTACACACAGTATACCGCACAAACATCATAAGAGGCCAAATTCGTAAGAAAACGAACCCAAAAAACCCAAATTCCTCTGCCACCGCAGGACATATTTAACAAAATTGAAAGCACACATACTAACTAAAATAATTCAACACATATTGGTCTCCTCAGCAGCCGACCACTGGGTCATCAGGGAAGATTGCCGGATTGTCCCAGTCCATGGCTGGTGGCACTCTGGGGGCCCTCTCTCAGGCAGGCCACATTGTGGAGGACAGCACAAGCCACAGTAATATCACATGCCCTAACAGGGCTGACCCTTAATTTGTGAAGGCAGTGAAAGCGTGCCTTCAGGAGGCCAAAGGTCATTTCAACTCTGGCCCTGGTCTGGCATGGGCATGGTTGTAGGCCTGCTGTGCTTCCTGGGGTCTGTGAAAGGTGTCAGGAGAAAAGGCTGGCAGCCATACCCCCTGTCTCCCAGCAACACACCAGAGAATTCACCTGTCAACACAAAAATCTCATCATTACTACCTCATAAACACAGTGATATTCTTGACACAGCCATGATGATTATAAATAGGGGTTGTGTGGCTTACCTTGTGATAGGCACTGATAGATTTCAGAGGCCCGAAAGATTCTGGAATCATGGACTGAGCCAGGCCATTTTGCCAACATTGCTGATCACAGTCAGCATTGCAGACCATCTGAAATCATAAGATGAGGAATATTACACCAATCAATGCACATCACTGGCAATGCAGAGTGTTCACAATGGACAATATCAAAAAGTTATGTTCACCTGAACATTAATGCTGTGAAAGGATTTCCTATTCACAAAATCGGCCTCATGGGCACCTGAGGGGCTTTTATCTCTTATGTGTGTGTGCAGTCCACTGCACCAATGACATTGGGAAACCTGTCACACAAAGTAATGAGTATCCTACTATGTGTTAACAGTTGTCCTGTAATTTGTAGATCCTCTTACCTGCAATCCTATAGAACTCCTCTTTGATGTCACAGAGTCTTCTGTGGCCAGGGAAGGAGATGAAGACATCTGCTAATGCTTTGATAGCCAGACACACACTCCTTATTGTGCGGCAAATTGTGGCCTTGTTCAGCTGTTCTGCATCCCCACTGAGTACAGGAAGGCTCCACTAGCAAAAGCGCAAGGCCACACAAACCATTTGCTCCACACTCAGTGCATGGCTCCGTGCAGTGCGGTGCTTAATCCTGGGACCCAGTAGTCTGCATAGATACCTGATGCCATCTGCAGAAAAACCTGTATCTTTCATATAGATGGTCGTCAGGGAAGGCCAGTGGGTCTAACCGGTCCCTGAAGACCCTTTCTCGCCTGAAGGCTCTCCTCAGCACAAGTGCTTCTTCATCCACCACATCTCGCACGAATGGGCATGCCATTGTCAGAGCAGAAAGGAACACACAATTTTGGGCCTTCATATAGGCTAGTGGCCACACCTGGTGCTGGGGGGTGGGCAAAAAGAGGGCGATGCCTTATAACGATGACTTGGTTGTACTGATTGCTGGGAAAATAAAAAACCTTAGAAAGATGCCACCGTCCTGTGTGCTCACAATAAGAGCTCATATGTCATGGCTCACTTGACTTTTACGAGAATATACCTAATTTTTATTTTGAGCTGTGTCATCTTCTTGGAGCTGGGGGAGAAATACAAATAATGATTAATACATTTTACAGTTAGCATACAGTGTACATTGAAGGCATATCTCACCTCCCTCTCAAGTTTTTTTATTTCAAGGTCCAGTTTCCTAATTGTCCTCTTTTTTATTTCGACTCCAGTGCAAGATTTTCCATCTTTTCTTCTTGTACTGAATGTCTATGTCTGCCAGTTCTATTTGGCGCCGGAGGTGGTTGCCATACAACTTTCTGATAGCTTGTGAGCTCTGTGAACACAATACAATTAGCGCAGCTGGAATTTGGCAGGATGTGGTGTCCTTTTATTAATACGCACTATGTTGCCAGGCTGGTTTTCCCACTGTATAGCATCTGGGTCCTGTAAAAGAAATTAGATTTTTGATTTTGATGAGGACTCCTCACCATTGTAGAGTAAATAGTACTTTCACAGTCTTACCATGATACCTCATGCCTTCTGGAATCCAGAGAGATGGTCTCCTCCTCATCATCATAGTCTCCATCATGTGCTGTTGCTGCTGCACTGGGGCCTTCACCCTATCACATTTAATCGGATTCATATTGAAGCTAGTAGACAAGACATGCCAGGCCTACAGTATGCCTTTGATGGAGTACTCACTGGATCAGCATCGTCTGGTGCTTGTGCTGGTGGCTCTAACAGGAACACAGTGCTGCCAGACACTGCAAGGCAATAGGTAAACCAAAGTCAGACAGTCCAAATTGATTCAATATGAATGTGGTTGTATCCCATGTAGAGATGGAAGGACATACCTTGAATGAAGCGGGTGGCATCTTGGGAGGAACCTATGCTCGTCTCTTTCCCCCAGGGATCCCCTCTAAGACGGGCCTGCCTTTATTTAGCTCCAAGGCCATGTCCTCTGCTGGGGTAAGGTCAGCCTTTGGTGACCCACCACCCGTGCCTTGTCTGTGGGTATTCTTTTTCACTGCTAAAACAGTACAGACAATGTGTGAGCAGGCACCTTCTGGGTACAATATATGCTTGTGCTTTGTTAAATATTAGTCAGGGACCATACCATTCTGCAGAATGTTCTTGTATTTGATTTTGACCTGCTACCATGTCCGTTTTGGCCCGTTCATGTTTAATCTACACACACACACATTTAATGGAGTCACACTGCAAAAAATTACTTGGTATTTGTGTCTTGTTTTCAGTAAAAATATCAACAAAAAAAAACTTAAATAAAGATGTATTTTCTTGATTTGCTAAATGACCTAGCAAAATAAGTATAGTTTAGACAAAAAATATAAACTTTAAGTAAATGTGTGCTTAAAACAAGCAAATAAAAAATCTGTCAATATAATAAAAATTCTCTTGAAATAAGTTTACTTTTTCCATAAACACTTAATTTTAGAAAAGTTCTCGTTTCACTGGCAGATTTTTTTGCTTATTTTCCTAGGTAATTTTGCTCAAGAAAATATTCAAGATGTTTTTTAGATATTTTTTTAATTTGAATTGTAATTGTGATGTTTCAGCGGAGCGGTGAGTGTGTAATTGTGCACTACTTACGCATTCAGGCGGTCTGCAATACTTTGCCACGCTTTTTCTCTTTGCTTTATCACTGTGGCGGTGTTGCCTTTCTTCTTAATTATATCTTTTACCTCCTCGTATGCCTCCATGAGGATTTGTGCTTCCGACGGGGAAAAGTACGCGGCTCTAGTTGCCATGGTAAATCAATTAATCTGTGATCTGTGGCGGGGTCTATTTGAGTGAGCCGTGAGCGCGCACCTATCCAGGATTGGTTTCACCTGGCTTAATGAATCCGTGTCTGCTCATCCTGGCTTGGTCTTTGTGCAACCAATTAAGCCTGGACGCACATGTTTTGGCTTCATTGAGCTCAGCTGAGTCATTTATCCCGGATGTCTTAATTCTACTTTTGTGCAACAGGCCCCAGATAGCAGTTTGCATCTTTTCAGTCATGTGCATAACATGCCCATTTGCACTTGCATGTAGTACCCAAAGGCTCCATTAGGTTGCAGCTGAGGAACCCCATCCACCAGCATCACATCGGTGAGTTTGCCAGAGAACAGTTCAGTCAGAGACTCACACTTCTTACTCAGAACAGGACATTTGATTTCTATAAGTTCTTGAGAGTTTAACACTCCATCTGGACTTGCAAAAAACCATGGCTTCTTGACACTCACTACTGTGCCTCCAGACTAAACCCACAGCTCTCCATCCATGTGTAGGCCACCTGCTTGTTCTCCTTACCATATGTGGTTGCTGAGTTCCCATGGAACCTGGGGAAGATGCTCCCGCACAATGTTGTCAGGATTTGTTTAGGTGCACACAGGAACCTTCTTTGCTGAGCTAGCAGTGATCCGAAGTTTACGTGCGTCATACCACGCATAGGAGGCAATCTGTGTTTTCGCAACCTCCAAGCTGGCACATTTACACTCCTCCAGCTAAACATAAATGTTATAAACTGACAAGCATTTCTGACACTGTTGATGTCGTGTTCATCATGAGGCTGTGTGGCTGCTGCTGGAACTTGCTGACTGTTTGGTTGAGCTTTGATGCACTTGTGCAGAAGGCACCTCATTGGAACATTGGCCCCTTCCAAACTATTCTTATGTGCGTTGTGGGAGTGGTACCCAGGAGTTGGAGGTAGAGATGGAGAAGCGGCTGGGGGCTGTCGGAGAACTCAACCCGCTCAACCTTTTTTGAGCTAAATTCCGCTGTTTCCCCAAGTTCCACAGGCATTGTTCATCTGTACAGGCCACCCCTGTCTCCTGGACTGATTTTTTTTATTGATACAGATGTCACAGAATGCAAGTTGAGGGGTTTATTTACTTCAATTGCACTGCATTTTATGAGAATTGTAGAATTCTGCAACTTCAAAAAGCTATTATTTGAATAGTCAATTACAGTACAGAACACTAGTTTACATGTTGTTCACAATTGACTAGTTTACACAGTTCCCTTTAAATTAGTAGGTTTAGGTTATGTTGGTAATTTCCTATTTGATTGTAAAACTCACCTTGATTCTGTACCTACCTCATTGCAATTCGAGATTAGACTGATATACTTACACAAGGAGCCATTGAAACCAACACAATGAGCCATTGAAACCAAGAATCGTGTGTGCATGTTGTAATAATTAACGTTATCAGTTCTGGTCTGTGATATGGTATCTTCACAATTAGCTATCTAAGTAACTAGCTAACATCAAACGTATGACTCATAGAAAGGGCAAGTTATGATAAACAAAAAGCCAGTCAGCTAGCCAACTTCCATAGTAAGCCAAGCTGCATGACTGCAAGACTTCGACCTGCCCTGAAACACAAGAACAGCCGTGTCGACAGATGATACAGGAATCCAGGCAGAATGATGATTCGTTTTGCTCTGACTGGGCTGGACATCTGCTTTGCGGAACACCAGGTTGTCATCCTCAAGATTTAAGCATCCGCCCAAGTTTGCAGCTTTGGAGGTATTGATATGACTCTGTGCTTTTGTAGCTCCTCATCCCTGACCCATCCACACTGAGACACAAGACAAAATCATTTAAGCTGTTTTCGTAGGTAATATGTGGCCATTTTGTCATATCGACCTCCCACTCTTGAATAATCCCCAGATGTGGCACAGACTTGCCATTCAACTTTGAAAGGTGTCTTGGTATAATTGCACAACATTTTGAGCTAGCAAGCGTTCGGGAAACGTTAAGAACGCCACAACAGAAGTCCTCCACAAAACAGAACTTCAGACATGATTTGTTTCTGGGTTCTTAAATAAGGTGAATAGTGTTGTCCGGTTAGAACATGATGTTGAGGCCCATCACGGTACTCTTGATAATCACCAACACACACACACAGACACACCTGTTTCCATTTGAAGAGGTTGATATGGTTTTGGTAATCTGAATGACTTGGAATTTTATTGTTGTGGTTCTATAAAACAAAGATATACACACATGTAAATAGCATTAGTTAAGGGTTATAACTGTGCAATGCACATATATGTACATGAATCCATGGCAAATGGCATTACACTTACAACATGTCTATAAGGGGCTATAAACACAGCATCAATATAAACATAAACTTAAACATTCACCTCTTGGAGAATTACTTGGATTGACAAAGGGTCAAGATTTATGGCACCCTCTCTCTCCAGCCTTGTGTGAGAATCTACCAGGCTGAGACCTTATCAGATCTGCCCTGGCGCCACAGGGTCATAAATTACTCTGCGCATGAGCAAGTTCCAAGAGCTGTCTGGGATGACTCTCTAACCCACCCATGGCAACGCAATAAACACCTTATAATAAAGGCCACTATGGAAAACACTGTGGTAGCGTGTGCATGCAAAAAAAACGATGTTTACCAATACAACAATTAAACCACTTCTGTAAAAGTACTTGTGCAACCAATGCAATAACACTTATGGCAATACGGAATAATACTACATACAATAAACAATAAGCAAAGTAGTATGGGCAACTCTAACATGAAAGAATCGTAACAGCCATACAATATGTCTGAAAGCTATCAAAGTAACAGTAAGTAATTAGTGGTCATTACAGTGCCTTCAGAAAGTATTCAGACCCCTTGACTTTTCCACCCTTTGTTTTACGTTACAACCTTATTATAAAATTGATTTTAAAAAATCTACACACAATAACCCATAATGACAAATATTTGTTCAATGAGGTGACCAAGAATCCAATGGTCACTCTGACAGAGTTCTAGAGTTCCTCTGTGGAGATGCGGGAAACTTCCAAATGGACAACTATCTCTGCACCCTTCCACCAATCAGGCCTTTATGGTAGAGTAGCCAGACGTAAGCCACTCCTCAGTAAAAGCACATGACAGCCAGCTTGGAGTTTGCCAAAGGCACCTAAAGACTCTCAGACTACGAGAAACAAGATGCAGTTAGGAGGTCACGGTGGTGTGAAGGTTTATTTGTTCGGTTATCTGATGAAACAAAGATGGAACTCCTTGGCCTAAATGCCAAGCGTCACGTCTGGAGGAAATCTGGCACCATCCCTACGGTGAGCATGGTGGTGGCAGCATCATTCTGTGGGGATGTATTTCAGAGGCAGGGACTGGGAGATTAGTCAGGATCGAGGCAAGGTGAATGGAGCAAAGTACAGAGAGATCCTTGATGAAAACCTGCTCCAGAGTGCTCAGGACCTGTGACTGAGGACAAGAGTTCACCTTCCAACAGAACAACAACCCTAAGCACACAGCCAAGACAATGCATGAGTGGCTTTGGGAAAATCTCTGAATGTCCTTGAGTGGCCCAGCCAGAGCCCGGACATCGAACATCTCTGGAGAGACTTGAAAATAGCTATGCAGCAATGCTCTCCATCCAACCAGACAGAGCTTGAGAGGATCTGCAGAGGAAGAATGGGAGAAACTCCCCAACTACAGGTGTTTCAAGCATGGCGTCATACCCAAGAAGACTTGATGCTGTAATCAAGGCCAAAGGTGCTTCAACGAAGTACTGAATAAAGGGTCTGAATATTTATGTAAATGTGATTTTCCCATTTTTTATTTGTAATGAATTTGCAAACATTTATAAAAATCTGTTTTTGCTTTGTCATTATGGGGTATTGTGTGTTGATTGATGAGAATGTTTTTTTTTAACTTTCCGAAAGCACAGTACATATTATCACACAAAATGTGAAAACCCCAATAACCCTCCTGCAACTTACATTTCGATGCACGCACAACATTCAGACATTCGTGTTACTGTCCCAAAAAATTATCAAAAACATGCACTGTCTCCCCTTCGGACTGACTATAACACTCTGACCTGAGTGGGTGGGTACAGTGTCAGATGCGCATTTCAACCCGCTCTGATTGTTTGGGAATGGCAGGTCTATGATGGGTGAGGGATAACTGAGCAGCCAAACAA
The DNA here is from genome assembly GCF_023373465.1 of Oncorhynchus keta. Lineage (NCBI taxonomy): Eukaryota > Metazoa > Chordata > Actinopteri > Salmoniformes > Salmonidae > Oncorhynchus > Oncorhynchus keta. The sequence goes on along the minus strand of NW_026286289.1, from coordinate 6 downwards.
ACAGGA
>NW_026286288.1:37500-51393 GCF_023373465.1 Oncorhynchus keta | reverse complement strand
AGACAGTTACATGGTTTAGAATGAATGTCTTCAACAATAGTACATGGTTTAGAATGAATGTCATAGACTTCAACAATAGTTACATGGTTTAGAATGAATGACATAGACTTCAACAATAGATACAGGGTTTAGAATGAATGTAATAGACTTCAACAATAGTTACATGGTTTAGAATGAATGTCATAGACTTACAGTCAATGTGTGCACAGTTACATGGTTTTAGAATGAATGTCATAGACTTCAACAATAGTTACATGGTTTAGAATGAATGTCATAGACTTCAACAATAGTTACATGGTTTAGAATGAATGTCATAGACTTCAACAATAGTTACATGGTTTAGAATGAATAGATACAGGGTTTAGAATGAATGTCATAGACTTCAACAATAGTTTTAGAAGAATGTCATAGTTTAGAATGGTTTAGAATGAATGTCATAGACTTCAACAATAGTTACATGGTTTAGAATGAATGTCATAGACTTCAACAATTTTTAGAATGAATGTCATAGACTTCAACAATAGTTACATGGTTTAGAATGAATGTCATAGACTTCAACAATAGTTACATTTTAGAATGAATGTCATAGACTTCACAATAGGTTTAGAATGAATGTCATAGACTTCAACAATAGTTACATGGTTTAGAATGAATGACATAGACTTCAACAATAGTTACATGGTTTAGAATGAATGTCATAGACTTCAACAATAGCTACATGGTTTAGAATAGTTACATGGTTTAGAATGAATGACATAGACTTCAACAATAGTTACATGGTTTAGAATGAATGTTTAGAATAGACTTCAACAATAGTTACATGGTTTAGAATGAATGTCATAGACTTCAACAATAGTTACATGGTTTAGAATGAATGTCATAGACTTCAACAATAGTTACATGGTTTAGAATGAATGTCATAGACTTCAACAATAGTTACATGGTTTAGAATGAATGTCATAGACTTCAACAATAGTTACATGGTTTAGAATGAATGTCATAGACTTCAACAATAGTTACATGGTTTAGAATGAATGTAATAGACTTCAACAATAGCTACATGGTTTAGAATGAATGCCATTCAGAAACAAGACTTCAACAATAGTTACATGGTTTAGAATGAATGTAATAGACTTCAACAATAGTTACAGGGTTTAGAATGAATGTAATAGACTTCAACAATAGTTACATGGTTTAGAATGAATGTCATAGACTTCAACAATAGTTACAGGGTTTAGAATGAATGTAATAGACTTCAACAATAGATACAGGGTTTAGAATGAATGTCATAGACTTCAACAATAGTTACATGGTTTAGAATGAATGTCATAGACTTCAACAATAGTTACAGGGTTTAGAATGAATGTCATAGACTTCAACAATAGTTACATGGTTTAGAATGAATGTCATAGACTTCAACAATAGTTACATGGTTTAGAATGAATGTCATAGACTTCAACAATAGTTACATGGTTTAGAATGAATGTCATAGACTTCAACAATAGTTACAGGGTTTAGAATGAATGTAATAGACTTCAACAATAGTTACATGGTTTAGAATGAATGTCATAGACTTCAACAATAGTTACAGGGTTTAGAATGAATGTCATAGACTTCAACAATAGTTACAGGGTTTAGAATGAATGTAATAGACTTCAACAATAGTTACATGGTTTAGAATGAATGTCATAGACTTCAACAATAGTTACAGGGTTTAGAATGAATGTCATAGACTTCAACAATAGTTACATGGTTTAGAATGAATGTCATAGACTTCAACAATAGTTACATGGTTTAGAATGAATGACATAGACTTCAACAATAGATACATGGTTTAGAATGAATGTCATAGACTTCAACAATAGTTACAGGGTTTAGAATGAATGTCATAGACTTCAACAATAGTTACATGGTTTAGAATGAATGTCATAGACTTCAACAATAGTTACATGGTTTAGAATGAATGTCATAGACTTCAACAATAGTTACATGGTTTAGAATGAATGACTTCAACAATAGACTTTAGAATGAATGTCAACAATAGTTACAGGGTTTAGAATGAATGTAATAGACTTCAACAATAGTTACAGGGTTTAGAATGAATGTAATAGACTTCAACAATAGTTACATGGTTTAGAATGAATGTCATAGACTTCAACAATAGTTACAGGGTTTAGAATGAATGTCATAGACTTCAACAATAGTTACAGGGTTTAGAATGAATGTAATAGACTTCAACAATAGTTACAGGGTTTAGAATGAATGTAATAGACTTCAACAATAGTTACATGGTTTAGAATGAATGTCATAGACTTCAACAATAGTTACAGGGTTTAGAATGAATGTCATAGACTTCAACAATAGTTACAGGGTTTAGAATGAATGTCATAGACTTCAACAATAGTTACAGGGTTTAGAATGAATGTAATAGACTTCAACAATAGTTACAGGGTTTAGAATGAATGTCATAGACTTCAACAATAGTTACAGGGTTTAGAATGAATGTCATAGACTTCAACAATAGTTACAGGGTTTAGAATGAATGTCATAGACTTCAACAATAGTTACAGGGTTTAGAATGAATGTCATAGACTTCAACAATAGTTACAGGGTTTAGAATGAATGTAATAGACTTCAACAATAGTTACAGGGTTTAGAATGAATGTCATAGACTTCAACAATAGTTACAGGGTTTAGAATGAATGTAATAGACTTCAACAATAGATACAGGGTTTAGAATGAATGTAATAGACTTCAACAATAGTTACAGGGTTTAGAATGAATGTCATAGACTTCAACAATAGTTACATGGTTTAGAATGAATGTCATAGACTTCAACAATAGTTACAGGGTTTAGAATGAATGTCATAGACTTCAACAATAGTTACAGGGTTTAGAATGAATGTAATAGACTTCAACAATAGTTACAGGGTTTAGAATGAATGTCATAGACTTCAACAATAGTTACAGGGTTTAGAATGAATGTCATAGACTTCAACAATAGTTACAGGGTTTAGAATGAATGTCATAGACTTCAACAATAGATACAGGGTTTAGAATGAATGACATTCAGAAACAGTGTAATAGCTTTTCAAAAGTTCGTCACCTGACTGAGTTGATTACTATTGTGCAGTGGTGGAACAAGGACCCCATTTTCATTCTTGAGTAAAAGTAAAGATTCCTTAATAGAATAAAAGTCACCCAGTAAAATACTACTTGAGTAAAAATCTAGAAGTATTTGGTTTTAAGTATCAAAAGTACAAGTACAAATTCCTTGTGTTAAGCAAACCAGAGAGCACGATTTTCATGTTTTTATTTATTTACAATTAGCCAGGCTCACACTCCAACATTAAAACATAATTATCAAACCATTTGTGTTGAATTATTCTGCCAGATCAGAGGCGGTAGGGGTGACCAGGGATGTTCTCTGTTTAGTGAGTCCTCCAGATCAGAGGCAGTAGGGATGACCAGGGATGTTCTCTGTTTAGTGAGTCCTCCAGATCAGAGGCGGTAGGGGTGACCAGGGATGTTCTCTGTTTAGTGAGTCCTCCAGATCAGAGGCAGTAGGGATGACCAGGGATGTTCTCTGTTTAGTGAGTCCTCCAGATCAGAGGCAGTAGGGATGACCAGGGATGTTCTCTGTTTAGTGAGTCCTCCAGATCAGAGGCAGTAGGGATGACCAGGGATGTTCTCTGTTTAGTGAGTCCTCCAGATCAGAGGCAGTAGGGATGACCAGGGATGTTCTCTGTTTAGTGAGTCCTCCAGATCAGAGGCAGTAGGGATGACCAGGGATGTTCTCTGTTTAGTGAGTCCTCCAGATCAGAGGCAGTAGGGATGACCAGGGATGTTCTCTGTTTAGTGAGTCCTCCAGATCAGAGGCAGTAGGGATGACCAGGGATGTTCTCTGTTTAGTGAGTCCTCCAGATCAGAGGCAGTAGGGATGACCAGGGATGTTCTCTGTTTAGTGAGTCCTCCAGATCAGAGGCAGTAGGGATGACCAGGGATGTTCTCTGTTTAGTGAGTCCTCCAGATCAGAGGCAGTAGGGATGACCAGGGATGTTCTCTGTTTAGTGAGTCCTCCAGATCAGAGGCAGTAGGGATGACCAGGGATGTTCTCTGTTTAGTGAGTCCTCCAGATCAGAGGCAGTAGGGATGACCAGGGATGTTCTCTGTTTAGTGAGTCTGCCAGATCAGAGGCTGTAGGGATGACCAGGGATGTTCTCTGTTTATTGAGTCCTCCAGATCAGAGGTAGTAGGGACCAGGGATGTTCTCTGTTTAGTGAGTCCTCCAGATCAGAGGCAGTAGGGATGACCAGGGATGTTCTCTGTTTAGTGAGTCCTCCAGATCAGAGGCAGTAGGGATGACCAGGGATGTTCTCTGTTTAGTGAGTCCTCCAGATCAGAGGTAGTAGGGACCAGGGATGTTCTCTTGATAAGTGTTGAATCGGACCATTTTCCTGTCCAGCATTCAAAATGTAACCTGTACTTTTGGGTGACATGGAAAATATATCAAGTAAAAAGTAAATAATTTTCTTTAGGAATATAGTGAAGTAAAAGTTGTCAAAAATACAAATAGTGAAGTACAGATGCCCCCAAAAAGTACTTAAGTAGTACTTTAAAAATAAATCTTAAGTACTTTACACCAGTGCTATTGTGTGTCTCTTGTGTAAAGACATTGGATTTACAGGATGAGGATAATGGTTTATATGATCCTTTTCTTCAGGGACAAAGAGGACTCCAAGGACCACATGGTTTCAAGGTAACCAGTCCATCTAAGTATTCAGATGAAGAACAAGCATTACATACACTTAAAGGCCTCATCTACACTGATCTGAGTACTGTATAACCTTTGACATTGGGTTTGGTTATCTACACTGATCTGAGTACTATATGACCTTTGACATTGGGTTTGGTTATCTACACTGATCTGAGTACTATATGACCTTTGACATTGGGTTTGGTTATCTACACTGATCTGAGTACTATATGACCTTTGACGACATTAGGTTTGGTTATCTACACTGATCTGAGTACTGTATAACCTTTGACATTAGGTTTGGTTATCTACACTGATCTGAGTACTGTATAACCTTTGACATTAGGTTTGGTTATCTACACTGATCTGAGTACTGTATAACCTTTGACATTGGGTTTGGTTATCTACACTGATCTGAGTACTATATGACCTTTGACGACATTAGGTTTGGTTATCTACACTGATCTGAGTACTGTATAACCTTTGACATTGGGTTTGGTCATCTACACTGATCTGAGTACTGTATAACCTTTGACATTGGGTTTGGTTATCTACACTGATCTGAGTACTATATGACCTTTGACATTGGGTTTGGTCATCTACACTGATCTGAGTACTATATGACCTTTGACGACATTAGGTTTGGTTATCTACACTGATCTGAGTACTGTATAACCTTTGACATTGGGTTTGGTTATCTACACTGATCTGAGTACTATACGACCTTGACATTGGGTTTGGTTATCTACACTGATCTGAGTACTATACGACCTTTGACATTGGGTTTGGTTATCTACACTGATCTGAGTACTGTATAACCTTTGACATTGGGTTTGGTTATCTACACTGATCTGAGTACTATACGACCTTTGACATTGGGTTTGGTTATCTACACTGATCTGAGTACTATACGACCTTTGACATTGGGTTTGGTTATCTACACTGATCTGAGTACTGTATAACCTTTGACATTGGGTTTGGTCATCTACACTGATCTGAGTACTGTATAACCTTTGACATTGGGTTTGGTTATCTACACTGATCTGAGTACTATATGACCTTTGACATTAGGTTTGGTTATCTACACTGATCTGAGTACTGTATAACCTTTGACATTGGGTTTGGTCATCTACACTGATCTGAGTACTGTATAACCTTTGACATTGGGTTTGGTCATCTACACTGATCTGAGTACTGTATAACCTTTGACATTGGGTTTGGTCATCTACACTGATCTGAGTACTATATGACCTTTGACATTAGGTTTGGTTATCTACACTGATCTGAGTACTGTATAACCTTTGACATTGTATATCATTGTTAAGTACACGATGATATACAATAAGACATATACACATGATACTGTATATGAGCAGCCTGGAATTGAATAGGAGCCCAGTACACAAAGAAATGATATTTGAGGAATAAAAAGTAATGTATGTATTACAGTGTGTTTCTAGACTAAATAGAAACTGGGAGTTCTATAAAGTCATGTTGAATTGCTCTGTTTGGTAGGTTTTCTTTCTTGAAGCCAGACGCTAAATAGATTTTCTCAGGGTCTCACTTATTAATACATGTCCTGGAGTAATTATGGAGAAAAACAAATCTAACCTTAAATGGTCTCTCTCTCTCTCTCTCTTTTCTTCTTTCCCTTCCCCCTCACCCTCCTTTCATTACTGGTTTAAAGGGAAGCTTAGGACTACCAGGTCCAAAGGGAGAGCCCGGCCCAGAGGTAAACACCCGATAGATAATCAAACTATCACCAGAGAACAAAGAGTCTCTATCACCAGAGTCAAAGAGTCTCTATCACAAGAGAACAGAGTCTCCATCACCAGAGAACAGAGTCTTTATTCACCAGAGAACAAAGAGTCTTTATTCACCAGAGAACAAATAGTCTCTATCACCAGAGAACAAAGAGTCTTTATCACCAGAGAACAAATAATCTCTATCACTAGAGAATAAAGAGTCTTTATCACCAGAGAACAAAGAGTCTCTATCACCAGAGTCAAAGAGTCTCTATCACAAGAGAACAGAGTCTCCATCAACAGAGAACAGAGTCTTTATTCACCAGAGAACAAAGAGTCTTTATTCACCAGAGAACAAATAGTCTCTATCACCAGAGAACAAAGAGTCTTTATCACCAGAGAACAAATAGTCTCTATCACTAGAGAACAAAGAGTCTTTATCACCAGAGAACAAAGAGCCTCTATCACCAGAGAACAAAGAGTCTCTATCACCAGAGAACAAAGAGTCTCTATCACCAGAGAACAAAGAGTCTCTATCATCAGAGAACAAAGAGTCTCTATCACCAGAGAACAAAGAGTCTCTATCACCAGAGAACAAAGAGTCTCTATCACCAGAGAACAAAGAGTCTCTATCACCAGAGAACAAAGAGTCTCTATCATCAGAGAACAAAGAGTCTCTATCACCAGAGAACAAAGAGTCTCTATCATCAGAGAACAAAGATTCTCTATCACCAGAGAACAAAGAGTCTCTATCACCAGAGAACAAAGAGTCTCTATCACCAGAGAACAAAGAGTCTCTATCACCCAACAACACAAGCTGTATGATCCTATGCCATTGTACTTATTGGTACAATAGTATGAGACTGTTCGGATTGACACAGGAAACATAATTTATTACCAATTACCAAGTACTCAGATACCCTAGATCACCTTTAGTGCACCTGTAGTTGGTTTAGGTTGTAGTTCAGGGTCCCTGAGCAGCTAGTGGTAATGCAACTCACCCCAGGAACTAGAACTAGGTCTATATGGCATGACAAGTGCTTAATTACCTCAGGTCAAACGTTTGAGCAATTTATATTGGTCTACAGAGAGAAATGACTATCTTAAACTCTATGGACTCTTGGAAGACTAGCCCTTGGGGATTAAAATCCTGATAAAATTCTTATCAACCAGTACGACTAATCAAACGTTTGAGGCTGGGCCACCTGTTGACTGTAAGTGGAAGTGGGTCGTTCAATGTAACTATTATAGAACACTTGAATAGCTCCTGTTTTCCTCTACTGCCCTCTGTTACCTAAAGGGGATGGTCAAGCTCCCAAACCAGACAGATTGCTGCAATTCTCACAGCAGGTCAAATACCAAAAGATTGCTGCAATCTTCTTTCTTCCCCTACAGTTTGTCCCCGACACTCTGGTATTTGGGAAATGGTTCATTGGTCTTTTCAATTCTTGATATTTACCCATTTGATTCATGACAGATATAACTTCTAAATGTCTTTTGAGCTTGACACAACTGTTGAATCCCAGACTATACATTTAAAACAAAATAAAACTGCAGGATGTCCTGAAGGGTATTCTACAAAGTAGGATCAAGGAGTTAGCCAGTAAATATCCCCAGAAAACCTTATTTTTTTAAAGAAAGGTAAGCTTGAAATGGGCTTGGTCTAATTGACTGAACAACCAAAAACACATATACGTTTAGATTTCTTAATGAACCAGAAAATCAAACAGTTATTTCTGGTTATTTATCAAAGTTAGCTGCTTAACTAATTAAACCTACTTTGTAGTATATCCCTCTGGTGTCTAGTAGCTAGTTACAGTCTACACAGTTCCAACACCTCTGAGATGTCTTCTTCTTAGCATCCAACTTCCAACCCCTTTGGCGACCAGAAAGGCCTCCAGAACAACATGTCTTTACTGGTGTGTACAGTTGGCAGCTCAGTAATACAACTCTCTGAATCAGAGAGTGATTGCTGGGGCTGCCTGCAGTTAGCCAGACAGGCAGGTCACCATGGGCCAGGCTGTGATTACTAGAAGAAGGGATATTAGACTCTAACACTTCTCTGACTGTTTTCCAGGGTAAAGAAGGTCCTCGTGGACTCATCGGACTCCCAGGGATTGCAGGAGAGACGGTGAGTAAAAGACATGTTACTTAAAATACATGTGTTAAGTACTGTTTGAACCAGGGTGTGGTCAAAGACATGTTACTTAAAATACATGTGTTAAGTACTGTTTGAACCAGGGGTGTGGTCAAAGACATGTTACTTAAAATACATGTGTTAAGTACTGTTTGAACCAGGGGTGTGGTCAAAGACATGTTACTTAAAATACATGTGTTAAGTACTGTTTGAACCAGGGGTGTGGTCAAAGACATGTTACTTAAAATACATGTGTTAAGTACTGTTTGAACCAGGGGTGTGGTCAAAGACATGTTACTTAAAATACATGTGTTAAGTACTGTTTGAACCAGGGGTGTGGTCAAATACATGTTACTTAAAATACATGTGTTAAGTACTGTTTGAACCAGGGGTTTGGTCAAAGACATGTTACTTAAAATACATGTGTTAAGTACTGTTTGAACCAGGGGTGTGGTCAATTCTATTTCAATTATGGAAGATATATTTAGTTCCTGAGTTGAAATGGAATTGGTTCCTGAGTTGAAACGGAATTGACCCCAACCCTCCTGAAGGAACAATCTCATCTTCCTCCTTCTCTCATGTCTCCCTGTTCCACTGTTCCCCCAACTACACCTACCAAAGGACAATAAGGAAACACATAGATAAACCGCTGAGGCGAGACGGAGAGAAAGTAAGAGAGAGAAGAAGAGAGCTGATGAAGGCAAAGGGGGGGGCAAAGTCTTGAATTGTTACACAGACGATCAGTAATTCAATTTGAGAATGAATTAGTGGGTAGAGGCAGATCGGAGCGTTTTACGTTATGAGGGAGCAGAGGCAGGCATGGACCCCAATCTGCTGCTGCACCTGCTGTACCTATAATGAGTATCTGTCTTTATTCAGAAGCAGGAGAGGGAAAGAGAGGCATTTCATCCTGGAAAAAGGAAAGGATGTTGAAACATGGTGGGCCCGCTGATGCGGAGAGGAGGAGAGAGATAAATGTGTCTGTATGGTAATGGGAGGTTGGGTGTGTGTGTTGAGGGGGCAGTAGTTGTGCGTGTTTGTGTACCTGTTCACCTCTATGTGTGTGTGTGTGTGTGTGTGTGTGTGTGTGTGTGTGTGTGTGTGTGTGTGTGTGTGTGTGTGTGTGTGTGTGTGTGCGTGCGTGCGTGCGTGCGTGCGTGCGTGCGTGCGTGCGTGCGTGCGTGTGTGAAGACCTGGTTGACAGATCTGTCTCTGTTCTGTCCTCCGTTTCTAGGGATCGTCGGGGGACCAGGGATCACCTGGTAGAGACGGTCTGAAAGGAAACAAGGTAGAGCTTCAAATCAAGTCTTACACCTTTAAGAACAGACCTGCAGACATTAGACAGATGTTTCACCATCACCGTAGAGGATGACGCACGACTATCAGATTGGATAGCCACTACCTTCCTGTTTTAAGGGGTTATACTGGGGTATAGTCTGTATTAAGTGGTTATACTGGGGTATAGGCTGTATTAAGTGGTTATACTGGGGTATAGTCTGTATTAAGGGGTTATACTGGGGTATAGCCTGTATTAAGTGGTTATATTGGGGTATAGTCTGTATTAAGTGATTATACTGGGGTATAGCCTGTATTAAGGGGTTATACTGGGGTATAGTCTGTATTAAGTGGTTATACTGGGGTATAGTCTGTATTAAGTGGTTATATTGGGGTATAGTCTGTATTAAGTGATTATACTGGGGTATAGCCTGTATTAAGGGGTTATACTGGGGTATAGTCTGTATTAAGTGGTTATACTGGGGTATAGTCTGTATTAAGTGGTTATACTGGGGTATAGTCTGTATTAAGGGGTTATACTGGGTTATAGCCTGTATTCAGTGGTTATATTGGGGTATAGTCTGTATTAAGTGATTATACTGGGGTATAGCCTGTATTAAGTGGTTATACTGGGGTATAGTCTGTATTAAATCAAATCAAATCAAATCAAATTTTATTTGTCACATACACATGGTTAGCAGATGTTAATGCGAGTGTAGCGAAATGCTTGTGCTTCTAGTTCCGACAATGCAGTAATAACCAACAAGTACTACTGTCTTATACACAGTGTAAGGGGATAAAGAATATGTACATAAGGATATATGAATGAGTGATGGTACAGAGCAGCATAGGCAAGATACAGTAGATGGTGTCGAGTACAGTATATACATATGAGATGGGTTTGTAAACAAAGTGGCATAGTTAAAGTGGCTAGTGATACATGTATTACATAAGGATGCAGTCGATGATATAGAGTACAGTATATACGTATGCATATGAGATGAATAATGTAGGGTATTAAGGGGTTATACTGGGGTATAGTCTGTATTAAGGGGTTATACTGGGGTATAGTCTGTATTAAGGGGTTATACTGGGGTATAGTCTGTATTAAGGTGTTATACTGGGGTATAGTCTGTATTAAGGGGTTATACTGGGGTATAGTCTGTATTAAGGGGTTATACTGGGGGATAGCCTGTATTAAGTGGTTATACCGGTGTATAGTCTGTATTAAGTGGTTATACTGGGGTATAGCCTGTATTAAGTGGTCATACTGGGGTATAGCCTGTATTAAGTGGTCATACTGGGGTATAGTCCTGTAGACAGTGCATGGTGAGCTCAGCTCTATCGTGGCCTATACACACACACCCATCTCTGACAAGGCTGCGTGCTACAGACAGACACAAGTGGTTAGGCATCTCTTACAAGGCTGTATGCTACAGTTTATAAAATACTGCCGGGTCTGTTTCCTCACAAACACGCTGTGGACTAATGAAAAAAATACAATAATATTGTTTTGGGGTGTAATTTCCTAATTAACCCCTGTTGTTGCGTGAAATGATTCCAGTAGGGTGACAGATATCCTCAGCTTTAGCCTCTGACTCCCCCCCCCCTACCTCCCACACTGTGTGTGTCATTGATAGTGAAGTGGGGTGACAGATATCCTCAGCTTTAGCCTCTGACTAAAGCTGTTATACAGTACTCAGATCAGTGTAGATAACCAAACCTAATGTCAAAGGTCATATAGTACTCAGATCAGTGTAGATAACCAAACCCATCAGCCACTCAGAGTCACCCCCTGTACTGTAGAGATGACACGACCCATCAGTCACTCAGAGTCACCCCCTGTACTGTAGAGATGACACGGCCCATCAGTCACTCAGAGTCACCCCCTGTACTGTAGAGATGACAGGGCCCATCAGTCACTCAGAGTCACCCCCTGTACTGTAGAGATGACACGGCCCATCAGTCACTCAGAGTCACCCCCTGTACTGTAGAGATGACACGGCCCATCAGCCACTCAGAGTCACCCCCTGTACTGTAGAGATGACACGGCCCATCAGTCACTCAGAGTCACCCCTGTACTGTAGAGATGACATGGCCCATCAGTCACTCAGAGTCACCCCTGTACTGTAGAGATGACACGGTCCATCAGTCACTCAGAGTCACCCCCTGTACTGTAGAGATGACACGGTCCATCAGTCACTCAGAGTCACCCCTGTACTGTAGAGATGACACGGCCCATCAGTCACTCAGAGTCACCCCCTGTACTGTAGAGATGACACGGCCCATCAGTCACTCAGAGTCACCCCCTGTACTGTAGAGATGACATGGCCCATCAGTCACTCAGAGTCACCCCCTGTACTGTAGAGATGACACGGCCCATCAGTCACTCAGAGTCACCCCCTGTACTGTAGAGATGACACGGCCCATCAGTCACTCAGAGTCACCCCCTGTACTGTAGAGATGACACGGCCCATCAGTCACTCAGAGTCACCCCCTGTACTGTAGAGATGACACGGCCCATCAGTCACTCAGAGTCACCCCCTGTACTGTAGAGATGACACGGCCCATCAGTCACTCAGAGTCACCCCCTGTACTGTAGAGATGACATGGCCCATCAGTCACTCAGAGTCACCCCCTGTACTGTAGAGATGACACGGCCCATCAGTCACTCAGGGTCACCCCTGTACTGTAGAGATGACACGGCCCATCAGTCACTCAGAGTCACCCCCTGTACTGTAGAGATGACATGGCCCATCAGTCACTCAGAGTCACCCCTGTACTGTAGAGATGACACGGTCCATCAGTCACTCAGAGTCACCCCCTGTACTGTAGAGATGACATGGCCCATCAGTCACTCAGAGTCACCCCTGTACTGTAGAGATGACATGGCCCATCAGTCACTCAGAGTCACCCCCTGTACTGTAGAGATGACATGGCCCATCAGCCACTCAGAGTCACCCCTGTACTGTAGAGATGACATGGCCCATCAGTCACTCAGAGTCACCCCTGTACTGTAGAGATGACACGGTCCATCAGTCACTCAGAGTCACCCCCTGTACTGTAGAGATGACACGGTCCATCAGTCACTCAGAGTCACCCCCTGTACTGTAGAGATGACATGGCCCATCAGTCACTCAGAGTCACCCCTGTACTGTAGAGATGACATGGCCCATCAGTCACTCAGAGTCACCCCTGTACTGTAGAGATGACATGACCCATCAGTCACTCAGAGTCACCCCCTGTACTGTAGAGATGACACGGCCCATCAGTCACTCAGAGTCACCCCTGTACTGTAGAGATGACACGACCCATCAGTCACTCAGAGTCACCCCTGTACTGTAGAGATGACACGGCCCATCAGTCACTCAGAGTCACCCCCTGTACTGTACAGATGACACGGCCCATCAGTCACTCAGAGTCACCCCCTGTACTGTAGAGATGACATGGCCCATCAGTCACTCAGAGTCACCCCTGTACTGTAGAGATGACACGGCCCATCAGTCACTCAGGGTCACCCCCTGTACTGTAGAGATGACACGGCCCATCAGTCACTCAGAGTCACCCCTGTACTGTAGAGATGACATGGCCCATCAGTCACTCAGAGTCACCCCCTGTACTGTAGAGATGACACGGTCCATCAGTCACTCAGAGTCACCCCTGTACTGTAGAGATGACATGGCCCATCAGTCACTCAGAGTCACCCCCTGTACTGTAGAGATGACATGGCCCATCAGTCACTCAGAGTCACCCCCTGTACTGTAGAGATGACACGGCCCATCAGCCACTCAGAGTCACCCCCTGTACTGTAGAGATGACACGGCCCATCAGTCACTCAGAGTCACCCCCTGTACTGTAGAGATGACACGGTCCATCAGTCACTCAGAGTCACCCCCTGTACTGTAGAGATGACACGGCCCATCAGTCACTCAGAGTCACCCCCTGTACTGTAGAGATGACTGTCTGTCTATCTCTCTCCC
>NW_026286288.1:0-32500 GCF_023373465.1 Oncorhynchus keta | reverse complement strand
TGTAGAGAGGGAAGGATGGAGGAATGTAGAAGGGGGAAGGATGGAGGGATGTAGAGAGGGAAGGGTGGAGGGATGTAGAGAGGGAAGGATGGAGGGATGTAGAGAGGGAAGGATGGAGATATATAGAGAGGGAAGGATGGAGGGATGTAGAGAGGGAAGGATGGTGAGATATAGAGAGGGAAGGATGGAGGGATGTAGAGAGGGAAGGATGGAGAGATATAGAGAGGGAAGGATGGAGAGATATAGAGAGGGAAGGATGGAGGAATGTAGAGAGGGAAGGATGGAGAGATATAGAGAGGGATGTAGAGAGGGAAGGATGGTGAGATATAGAGAGGGAAGGATGGAGGGATGTAGAGAGGGAAGGATGGAGGAATGTAGAAGGGGGAAGGATGGAGGGATGTAGAGAGGGAAGGATGGAGGGATGTAGAGAGGGAAGGATGGAGGGATATAGAGAGGGAAGGATGGAGGGATGTAGAGAGGGAAGGATGGAGAGATATAGAGAGGGAAGGATGGAGAGATATAGAGAGGGAAGGATGGAGAGATATAGAGAGGGAAGGATGGAGGAATGTAGAGAGGGAAGGATGGAGAGATATAGAGAGGGATGTAGAGAGGGAAGGATGGTGAGATATAGAGAGGGAAGGATGGAGGGATATAGAGAGGAAGGATGGAGGAATGTAGAGAGGGAAGGATGGAGAGATATAGAGAGGGAAGGATGGAGAGATGTAGAGAGGGAAGGATGGAGAGATATAGAGAGGGAAGGATGGAGAGATATAGAGAGGGAAGGATGGAGGAATGTAGAGAGGGAAGGATGGAGAGATATAGAGAGGGATGTAGAGAGGGAAGGATGGTGAGATATAGAGAGGGAAGGATGGAGAGATATAGAGAGGGAAGGATGGAGGAATGTAGAGAGGGAAGGATGGAGAGATATAGAGAGGGATGTAGAGAGGGAAGGATGGAGGGATGTAGAGAGGGAAGGATGGAGGGATGTAGAGAGGGAAGGATGGAGGGATGTAGAGAGGGAAGGATGGAGGGATATAGAGAGGGAAGGATGGAGGGATATAGAGAGGGAAGGATGGAGGGATGTAGAGAGGGAAGGATGGAGGGATGTAGAGAGGGAAGGATGGAGGGATGTAGAGAGGGAAGGATGGAGGGATATAGAGAGGGAAGGATGGAGGGATATAGAGAGGGAAGGATGGAGGGATGTAGAGAGGGAAGGATGGTGAGATATAGAGAGGGAAGGATGGAGGGATATAGAGAGGGAAGGATGGAGGGATGTAGAGAGGGAAGGATGGAGGGATGTAGAGAGGGAAGGATGGTGAGATATAGAGAGGGAAGGATGGAGGGATATAGAGAGGGAAGGATGGAGGAATGTAGAAGGGGGATGGAACCTGCCTTCACTGTGTTTTGCTTGTGACCAGCCTTCACTGTGTTTTCATGGTGCCTTCACTGTGTTTTCATGGTGCCTTCACTGTGTTTTCATGGTGCCTTCACTGTGTTTTCATGGTGCCTTCACTGTGTTTTCATGGTGCCTTCACTGTGTTTTCATGGTGCCTTCACTGTGTTTTCATGGTGCCTTCACTATGTTTTCATGGTGCCTTCACTGTGTTTTCATGGTGCCTTCACTGTGTTTTCATGGTGCCTTCACTGTGTTTTCATGGTGCCTTCACTGTGTTTGCTGGTGACCAGCCTTCACTATGTTTTCATGGTGCCTTCACTGTGTTTTCATGGTGCCTTCACTGTGTTTTCATGGTGCCTTCACTGTGTTTTCATGGTGCCTTCACTGTGTTTTCATGGTGCCTTCACTGTGTTTTCATGGTGCCTTCACTGTGTTTTCATGGTGCCTTCACTGTGTTTTCATGGTGCCTTCACTGTGTTTTCATGGTGCCTTCACTGTGTTTTCATGGTGCCTTCACTGTGTTTTCATGGTGCCTTCACTGTGTTTTCATGGTGCCTTCACTGTGTTTTCATGGTGCCTTCACTGTGTTTTCATGGTGCCTTCACTGTGTTTTCATGGTGCCTTCACTGTGTTTTCATGGTACATTCACTGTGTTTTCATGGTGCCTTCACTGTGTTTTCATGGTGCCTTCACTGTGTTTTCATGGTGCCTTCACTGTGTTTGCTGGTGACCAGCCTTCACTATGTTTTCATGGTACATTCACTGTGTTTTCGTGGTGCCTTCACTGTGTTTTCATGGTGCCTTCACTGTGTTTTCATGGTGCCTTCACTGTGTTTTCATGGTGCCTTCACTGTGTTTTCATGATGCCTTCACTGTGTTTTCATGGTGCCTTCACTGTGTTTTCATGGTGCCTTCACTGTGTTTTCATGGTGCCTTCACTGTGTTTTCATGGTGCCTTCACTGTGTTTTCATGGTGCCTTCACTGTGTTTTCATGGTGCCTTCACTGTGTTTTCATGGTGCCTTCACTGTGTTTTCATGGTGCCTTCACTGTGTTTTCATGGTGCCTTCACTGTGTTTTCATGGTGCCTTCACTGTGTTTTCATGGTGCCTTCACTGTGTTTTCATGGTGCCTTCACTGTGTTTTCATGGTACATTCACTGTGTTTTCATGGTGCCTTCACTGTGTTTTCATGGTGCCTTCACTATGTTTTCATGGTGCCTTCACTGTGTTTTCATGGTGCCTTCACTGTGTTTTCATGGTGCCTTCACTATGTTTTCATGGTGCCTTCACTATGTTTTCATGGTGCCTTCACTGTGTTTGCTGGTGACCAGCCTTTGCTGTGTTTTCATGGTGCCTTCACTATGTTTTCATGGTGCCTTCACTGTGTTTTCATGGTGCCTTCACTGTGTTTTCATGGTGCCTTCACTATGTTTTCATGGTGCCTTCACTGTGTTTTCATGGTGCCTTCACTGTGTTTTCATGGTGCCTTCACTGTGTTTTCATGGTGCCTTCACTGTGTTTTCATGGTGCCTTCACTGTGTTTTCATGGTGCCTTCACTGTGTTTTCATGGTGCCTTCACTGTGTTTTCATGGTGCCTTCATTGTGTTTTCATGGTGCCTTCACTGTGTTTTCATGGTGCCTTCACTGTGTTTTCATGGTGTCTTCACTGTGTTTTCATGGTGCCTTCACTATGTTTTCATGGTGCCTTCACTGTGTTTGCTGGTGACCAGCCTTTGCTGTGTTTTCATGGTGCCTTCACTGTGTTTTCATGGTGCCTTCACTGTGTTTTCATGGTGCCTTCACTGTGTTTTCATGGTGCCTTCACTGTGTTTTCATGGTGCCTTCACTATGTTTTCATGGTACATTCACTGTGTTTTCATGGTGCCTTCACTGTGTTTTCATGGTGCCTTCACTGTGTTTTCATGGTGCCTTCACTGTGTTTTCATGGTGTCTTCACTGTGTTTTCATGGTGCCTTCACTGTGTTTTCATGGTGCCTTCACTGTGTTTTCATGGTGCCTTCACTGTGTTTTCATGGTGCCTTCACTATGTTTTCATGGTACATTCACTGTGTTTTCATGGTGCCTTCACTGTGTTTTCATGGTGCCTTCACTGTGTTTTCATGGTGCCTTCACTGTGTTTTCATGGTGTCTTCACTGTGTTTTCATGGTGTCTTCACTGTGTTTTCATGGTGCCTTCACTGTGTTTTCATGGTGCCTTCACTGTGTTTTCATGGTGTCTTCACTGTGTTTTCATGGTGCCTTCACTGTGTTTTCATGATGCCTTCACTATGTTTTCATGGTGCCTTCACTGTGTTTTCATGGTGCCTTCACTGTGTTTTCATGGTGCCTTCACTGTGTTTTCATGGTGCCTTCACTGTGTTTTCATGGTGCCTTCACTGTGTTTTCATGGTGCCTTCACTGTGTTTTCATGGTGCCTTCACTGTGTTTTCATGGTGCCTTCACTGTGTTTTCATGGTGCCTTCACTGTGTTTTCATGGTGCCTTCACTGTGTTTTCATGGTGCCTTCACTGTGTTTGCTGGTGACCAGCCTTCACTATGTTTTCATGGTGCCTTCACTGTGTTTTCATGGTGCCTTCACTGTGTTTTCATGGTGCCTTCACTGTGTTTTCATGGTGCCT
The DNA here is from genome assembly GCF_023373465.1 of Oncorhynchus keta. Taxonomy (NCBI): domain Eukaryota; kingdom Metazoa; phylum Chordata; class Actinopteri; order Salmoniformes; family Salmonidae; genus Oncorhynchus; species Oncorhynchus keta. Next base: position 28,463 of record NW_026286288.1, on the reverse strand, counting down.
TCACTGTGTTTTCATGGTGCCTTCACTGTGTTTTCATGGTGCCTTCACTGTGTTTTCATGGTGCCTTCACTGTGTTTTCATGGTGCCTTCACTGTGTTTTCATGGTGCCTTCACTGTGTTTTCATGGTGCCTTCACTATGTTTTCATGGTGCCTTCACTGTGTTTTCATGGTGCCTTCACTGTGTTTTCATGGTGCCTTCACTGTGTTTTCATGGTGCCTTCACTGTGTTTTCATGATGCCTTCACTGTGTTTTCATGGTGCCTTCACTGTGTTTTCATGGTGTCTTCACTGTGTTTTCATGGTGCCTTCACTGTGTTTTCATGGTGCCTTCACTATGTTTTCATGGTGCCTTCACTATGTTTTCATGGTGCCTTCACTATGTTTTCATGGTGCCTTCACTGTGTTTTCATGGTGCCTTCACTGTGTTTTCATGGTGCCTTCACTGTGTTTTCATGGTGCCTTCACTATGTTTTCATGGTGCCTTCACTGTGTTTTCATGGTGCCTTCACTGTGTTTTCATGGTGCCTTCACTGTGTTTTCATGGTGCCTTCACTATGTTTTCATGGTGCCTTCACTATGTTTTCATGGTGCCTTCACTGTGTTTTCATGGTGCCTTCACTGTGTTTTCATGATGCCTTCACTGTGTTTTCATGGTGCCTTCACTATGTTTTCATGGTGCCTTCACTATGTTTTCATGGTGCCTTCACTATGTTTTCATGGTGCCTTCACTGTGTTTTCATGGTGCCTTCACTGTGTTTTCATGGTGCCTTCACTGTGTTTTCATGGTGCCTTCACTATGTTTTCATGGTGCCTTCACTATGTTTTCATGGTGCCTTCACTGTGTTTTCATGGTGCCTTCACTGTGTTTTCATGGTGCCTTCACTGTGTTTTCATGGTGCCTTCACTGTGTTTTCATGGTGCCTTCACTGTGTTTTCATGGTGCCTTCACTGTGTTTTCATGGTGCCTTCATTGTGTTTTCATGGTGCCGTCACTGTGTTTTCATGGTGCCTTCACTATGTTTTCATGGTGCCTTCACTGTGTTTGCTGGTGACCAGCCTTTGCTGTGTTTTGGACTCATGCTGGCTTGCAAAGTGATGTTTGAATCGTATTGGAATCCAGGCAGAGTGGGGATATCCAACAACTGGAAGTGTTCTTCACTCACAACAACATGGTTTCTGTCACGTTCTGACCATAGTTCTGTTATTTTATCTTTGTTTTAGTATGGTCAGGGCGTGAGTTGGGTGGGCAGTCTATGTTTGTTTTTCTATGTTGGTTTTTGAGTTCGGCCTAGTATGGTTCTCAATCAGAGGCAGCTGTCAATTGTTGTCCCTGATTGAGAATCATACCAAGGTAGCCTGGGTTTCAGTTTTGGGTTGTGGGTGTTTGTCTTCCGTGTCAGTGTTTGTCGCCACACGGGACTGTTCCGTTCATTTCACGTTTATTGTCTTGTATTTCGTAGTGTTCAGTTTATGTTTTAAAATAAACATTATGGACACTTACCACGCTGCATTTTGGTCCTCCGATCCTTCTCGCTTCTCCTCCTCAGAAGAGGAGGACGAGATCCCTTACAGTTTCAGAATGACTGGCAGGGATAAACAGAAGAATAAATTACCATCTAAACTGGAACAACAGCTCAGTAATGGGTGCAATAAGTCCAACTAACAGATTGGATTCGTTTAGAAAAATGTATGTTATGTATCTTTGTGTAGCATAATATGAATTAATCCGTAAACACAACATTACGTTCCCAGCAGGGAACTTTAGATGGCACAGTCTCAGTAGGAGGAGCCTAGTATGCTGATGTTTGTTGTTACTGCATTCATTGTTACTAACCAGTGTATTCTAAATAGTATTTTGTATGATTAGTACTACACAGTATGCAGTTTAAGTAAGTAGTGGGCAAACCACATTTGGGGACACGGCCTGTGAGTAGTTGAGTAGGGCAGTGATGGAGGAGGGTGGATGCATGAATTAAGGAGAGAGAGAGAGAGAGAGAGAGAGAGAGAGAGAGAGAGAGAGAGAGAGAGACACTTCTTAAAATGTGGGGAGCTTTATTTCAGAACTGCTGCATTAGCATGAAGCAACGTTTCAGATGGCTGATTTACATTGTGCAATGCAGGACTTAGTTGGAGCACTAATGCATGCTGAACACACAAATCCATTTTCCATCAAGGGGGTGTACTGTAAATAATGCTTATCCCCGATCCCAATCAAGGCTGCGTCCAGAATGGCACCCTATTCCCTTTATACTGCATCATTTTTGACCAGGACCCATAGGGATCTATACAGGGAATAGGGTGTTATTTGGGAGACACCCCTGGACTTCTGTGTGTGGCAGCAGCAGAGCATTATGGGTCTGACTTCACAAGGTAGATGCTGTTAAAACATGTTGTAGGAGAGTATTGAACACAAGGCTCGTGGTGAAATGAAGTGTTCCTGCTGTTTGCCCTGTGTAGATGGAGGTACATTCCCATTGAAGTCTCACAAGGGCTGGAGCTGTGCTGCTGGGAGACACACTGTCTCGTTCTCAAAGTGAATTGCTGATGTGTGATTTGCAGTAGATTCATTGTTTGGCTTGTTTGAACTTTCCTACATGGATACTTTATTATTTAGTCCTACTTTACTATTTATCTCTAACTACATGTACATATCTATCTCAATGACCTCGTACCCCTGCACATCCACTCAGTACTGGTACCCCTTGAATATAGACACGTTATCATTACTCAGTACTGGTACCCCTTGAATATAGACACGTTATCATTACTCAGTACTGGTACCCCTTGTATATAACCATGTTATCATGACTCAGTACTGGTACCCCTTGCAGACAGTATAGACACATTATCATTACTCAGTACTGGTACCCCTTGTATATAGATAGACACGTCATCATGACTCAGTACTGGTACCCCTTGTATATAGACACGTTATCATGACTCAGTACTGGTACCCCTTGCAGACAGTATAGACATGTTATCATTACTCAGTACTGGTACCCCTTGTATATAGATAGACACGTCATCATGACTCAGTACTGGTACCCCTTGTAGTCAGTATAGACACATTATCATTACTCAGTACTGGTACCCCTTGTATATAACCAAGTTATCATTACTCAGTACTGGTACCCCTTGTATATAACCATGTTATCATGACTCAGTACTGGTACCCCTTGCAGACAGTATAGACATGTTATCATGACTCAGTACTGGTACTCCTTGCAGACAGTATAGACATGTTATCATGACTCAGTACTGGTACCCCTTGCAGACAGTATAGACATGTTATCATGACTCAGTACTGGTACTCCTTGCAGACAGTATAGACATGTTATCATGACTCAGTACTGGTACCCCTTGCAGACAGTATAGACATGTTATCATGACTCAGTACTGGTACCCCTTGCAGACAGTATAGACATGTTATCATGACTCAGTACTGGTACCCCTTGCAGACAGTATAGACATGTTATCATGACTCAGTACTGGTACCCCTTGCAGACAGTATAGACATGTTATCATGACTCAGTACTGGTACCCCTTGCAGACAGTATAGACATGTTATCATGACTCAGTACTGGTACCCCTTGCAGACAGTATAGACATGTTATCATGACTCAGTACTGGTACCCCTTGCAGACAGTATAGACATGTTATCATGACTCAGTACTAGTACCCCTTGCAGACAGTATAGACATGTTATCATGACTCAGTACTAGTACCCCTTGCAGACAGTATAGACATGTTATCATGACTCAGTACTAGTACCCCTTGCAGACAGTATAGACATGTTATCATGACTCAGTACTGGTACCCCTTGCAGACAGTATAGACATGTTATCATGACTCAGTACTAGTACCCCTTGCAGACAGTAGAGACATGTTATCATGACTCAGTACTAGTACCCCTTGCAGACAGTATAGACATGTTATCATGACTCAGTACTGGTACCCCTTGCAGACAGTATAGACATGTTATCATGACTCAGTACTGGTACCCCTTGCAGACAGTATAGACATGTTATCATGACTCAGTACTAGTACCCCTTGCAGACAGTATAGACTGGTTATCATTACTCAGTACTGGTACCCCTTGCAGACAGTAGAGACATGTTATCATGACTCAGTACTAGTACCCCTTGCAGACAGTATAGACATGTTATCATGACTCAGTACTAGTACCCCTTGCAGACAGTAGAGACATGTTATCATGACTCAGTACTAGTACCCCTTGCAGACAGTAGAGACATGTTATCATGACTCAGTACTAGTACCCCTTGCAGACAGTATAGACATGTTATCATGACTCAGTACTGGTACCCCTTGCAGACAGTATAGACTGGTTATCATTACTCAGTACTGGTACCCCTTGCAGACAGTATAGACATGTTATCATGACTCAGTACTAGTACCCCTTGCAGACAGTATAGACATGTTATCATGACTCAGTACTAGTACCCCTTGCAGACAGTATAGACATGTTATCATGACTCAGTACTAGTACCCCTTGCAGACAGTATAGACATGTTATCATGACTCAGTACTGGTACCCCTTGCAGACAGTATAGACTGGTTATCATTACTCAGTACTGGTACCCCTTGCAGACAGTATAGACATGTTATCATGACTCAGTACTAGTACCCCTTGCAGACAGTATAGACATGTTATCATGACTCAGTACTGGTACCCCTTGCAGACAGTATAGACTGGTTATCATTACTCAGTACTAGTACCCCTTGCAGACAGTATAGACATGTTATCATGACTCAGTACTGGTACCCCTTGCAGACAGTATAGACTGGTTATCATTACTCAGTACTGGTACCCCTTGCAGACAGTATAGACATGTTATCATGACTCAGTACTGGTACCCCTTGCAGACAGTAGAGACATGTTATCATGACTCAGTACTGCTACCCCTTGCAGACAGTATAAACATGCTATCATGACTCAGTACTGCTACCCCTTGCAGACAGTATAGACATGTTATCATGACTCAGTACTGGTACCCCTTGCAGACAGTATAGACTGGTTATCATTACTCAGTACTGGTACCCCTTGCAGACAGTATAGACATGTTATCATGACTCAGTACTGGTACCCCTTGCAGACAGTAGAGACATGTTATCATGACTCAGTACTGCTACCCCTTGCAGACAGTATAAACATGCTATCATGACTCAGTACTGGTACCCCTTGCAGACAGTAGAGACATGTTATCATGACTCAGTACTGCTACCCCTTGCAGACAGTATAGACATGTTATCATGACTCAGTACTGGTACCCCTTGCAGACAGTAGAGACATGTTATCATGACTCAGTACTGCTACCCCTTGCAGACAGTATAAACATGCTATCATGACTCAGTACTGGTACCCCTTGCAGACAGTAGAGACATGTTATCATGACTCAGTACTGCTACCCCTTGCAGACAGTATAGACATGTTATCATGACTCAGTACTGGTACCCCTTGCAGACAGTATAGACATGTTATCATGACTCAGTACTGCTACCCCTTGCAGACAGTATAGACATGTTATCATGACTCAGTACTAGTACCCCTTGCAGACAGTAGAGACATGTTATCATGACTCAGTACTGGTACCCCTTGCAGACAGTATAAACATGTTATCATGACTCAGTACTGCTACCCCTTGCAGACAGTATAAACATGCTATCATGACTCAGTACTGGTACCCCTTGCAGACAGTAGAGACATGTTATCATGACTCAGTACTGCTACCCCTTGCAGACAGTATAGACATGTTATCATGACTCAGTACTGGTACCCCTTGCAGACAGTATAGACATGTTATCATGACTCAGTACTGCTACCCCTTGCAGACAGTATAGACATGTTATCATGACTCAGTACTAGTACCCCTTGCAGACAGTAGAGACATGTTATCATGACTCAGTACTGGTACCCCTTGCAGACAGTATAGACATGTTATCATGACTCAGTACTGCTACCCCTTGCAGACAGTATAGACATGTTATCATGACTCAGTACTAGTACCCCTTGCAGACAGTAGAGACATGTTATCATGACTCAGTACTGGTACCCCTTGCAGACAGTATAGACATGTTATCATGACTCAGTACTGGTACCCCTTGCAGACAGTATAGACATGTTATCATGACTCAGTACTGGTACTCCTTGCAGACAGTATAGACATGTTATCATGACTCAGTACTGGTACCCCTTGCAGACAGTAGAGACATGTTATCATGACTCAGTACTAGTACCCCTTGCAGACAGTATAGACATGTTATCATGACTCAGTACTAGTACCCCTTGCAGACAGTAGAGACATGTTATCATGACTCAGTACTGGTACCCCTTGCAGACAGTATAGACATGTTATCATGACTCAGTACTGGTACCCCTTGCAGACAGTATAGACATGTTATCATGACTCAGTACTGGTACTCCTTGCAGACAGTATAGACATGTTATCATGACTCAGTACTAGTACCCCTTGCAGACAGTAGAGACATGTTATCATGACTCAGTACTGGTACCCCTTGCAGACAGTATAGACATGTTATCATGACTCAGTACTGGTACCCCTTGCAGACAGTATAGACATGTTATCATGACTCAGTACTGGTACCCCTTGCAGACAGTATAGACATGTTATCATGACTCAGTACTGGTACCCCTTGCAGACAGTAGAGACATGTTATCATGACTCAGTACTGGTACCCCTTGCAGACAGTATAGACATGTTATCATGACTCAGTACTAGTACCCCTTGCAGACAGTATAGACATGTTATCATGACTCAGTACTGGTACCCCTTGCAGACAGTATAGACATGTTATCATGACTCAGTACTGGTACTCCTTGCAGACAGTAGAGACATGTTATAATGACTCAGTACTAGTACCCCTTGCAGACAGTATAGACATGTTATCATGACTCAGTACTGGTACCCCTTGCAGACAGTAGAGACATGTTATCATGACTCAGTACTAGTACCCCTTGCAGACAGTATAGACATGTTATCATGACTCAGTACTGGTACCCCTTGCAGACAGTATAGACATGTTATCATGACTCAGTACTGGTACCCCTTGCAGACAGTATAGACATGTTATCATGACTCAGTACTGGTACCCCTTGCAGACAGTATAGACATGTTATCATGACTCAGTACTGGTACTCCTTGCAGACAGTATAGACATGTTATCATGACTCAGTACTGGTACCCTTGCAGACAGTATAGACATGTTATCATGACTCAGTACTGGTACTCCTTGCAGACAGTATAGACATGTTATCATGACTCAGTACTGGTACCCCTTGCAGACAGTATAGACATGTTATCATGACTCAGTACTGGTACCCCTTGCAGACAGTATAGACATGTTATCATGACTCAGTACTGGTACCCCTTGCAGACAGTATAGACATGTTATCATGACTCAGTACTGGTACCCCTTGCAGACAGTATAGACATGGTATCATGACTCAGTACTGGTACCTCTTGCAGACAGTATAGACATGTTATAATGACTCAGTACTGGTACCCCTTGCAGACAGTATAGACATGTTATCATGACTCAGTACTGGTACCCCTTGCAGACAGTATAGACATGTTATCATGACTCAGTACTAGTACCCCTTGCAGACAGTATAGACATGTTATCATGACTCAGTACTAGTACCCCTTGCAGACAGTATAGACATGTTATCATGACTCAGTACTAGTACCCCTTGCAGACAGTATAGACATGTTATCATGACTCAGTACTGGTACCCCTTGCAGACAGTATAGACATGTTATCATGACTCAGTACTAGTACCCCTTGCAGACAGTAGAGACATGTTATCATGACTCAGTACTAGTACCCCTTGCAGACAGTATAGACATGTTATCATGACTCAGTACTGGTACCCCTTGCAGACAGTATAGACATGTTATCATGACTCAGTACTGGTACCCCTTGCAGACAGTATAGACATGTTATCATGACTCAGTACTAGTACCCCTTGCAGACAGTATAGACTGGTTATCATTACTCAGTACTGGTACCCCTTGCAGACAGTAGAGACATGTTATCATGACTCAGTACTAGTACCCCTTGCAGACAGTATAGACATGTTATCATGACTCAGTACTAGTACCCCTTGCAGACAGTAGAGACATGTTATCATGACTCAGTACTAGTACCCCTTGCAGACAGTAGAGACATGTTATCATGACTCAGTACTAGTACCCCTTGCAGACAGTATAGACATGTTATCATGACTCAGTACTAGTACCCCTTGCAGACAGTATAGACATGTTATCATGACTCAGTACTGGTACCCCTTGCAGACAGTATAGACTGGTTATCATTACTCAGTACTGGTACCCCTTGCAGACAGTATAGACATGTTATCATGACTCAGTACTAGTACCCTTGCAGACAGTATAGACATGTTATCATGACTCAGTACTAGTACCCCTTGCAGACAGTATAGACATGTTATCATGACTCAGTACTGGTACCCCTTGCAGACAGTATAGACATGTTATCATGACTCAGTACTGGTACCCCTTGCAGACAGTATAGACATGTTATCATGACTCAGTACTAGTACCCCTTGCAGACAGTATAGACATGTTATCATGACTCAGTACTGGTACCCCTTGCAGACAGTATAGACATGGTTATCATTACTCAGTACTAGTACCCCTTGCAGACAGTATAGACATGTTATCATGACTCAGTACTGGTACCCCTTGCAGACAGTATAGACATGGTTATCATGACTCAGTACTGGTACCCCTTGCAGACAGTATAGACATGTTATCATGACTCAGTACTGGTACCCCTTGCAGACAGTAGAGACATGTTATCATGACTCAGTACTGCCACCCCTTGCAGACAGTATAAACATGTTATCATGACTCAGTACTGCTACCCCTTGCAGACAGTATAGACATGTTATCATGACTCAGTACTGGTACCCCTTGCAGACAGTATAGACATGTTATCATGACTCAGTACTGGTACCCCTTGCAGACAGTATAGACATGTTATCATGACTCAGTACTGGTACCCCTTGCAGACAGTAGAGACATGTTATCATGACTCAGTACTGGTACCCCTTGCAGACAGTATAGACATGTTATCATGACTCAGTACTGGTACCCCTTGCAGACAGTATAGACATGTTATCATGACTCAGTACTGCTACCCCTTGCAGACAGTATAGACATGTTATCATGACTCAGTACTGGTACCCCTTGCAGACAGTAGAGACATGTTATCATGACTCAGTACTGGTACCCCTTGCAGACAGTATAGACATGTTATCATGACTCAGTACTGGTACCCCTTGCAGACAGTAGAGACATGTTATCATGACTCAGTACTGGTACCCCTTGCAGACAGTATAGACATGTTATCATGACTCAGTACTGGTACCCCTTGCAGACAGTATAGACATGTTATCATGACTCAGTACTGGTACCCCTTGCAGACAGTATAGACATGTTATCATGACTCAGTACTAGTACCCCTTGCAGACAGTATAGACATGTTATCATGACTCAGTACTGGTACCCCTTGCAGACAGTATAGACATGTTATCATGACTCAGTACTGCTACCCCTTGCAGACAGTATAAACATGTTATCATGACTCAGTACTGGTACCCCTTGCAGACAGTAGAGACATGTTATCATGACTCAGTACTGCTACCCCTTGCAGACAGTATAGACATGTTATCATGACTCAGTACTGGTACCCCTTGCAGACAGTATAGACATGTTATCATGACTCAGTACTGCTACCCCTTGCAGACAGTATAGACATGTTATCATGACTCAGTACTAGTACCCCTTGCAGACAGTAGAGACATGTTATCATGACTCAGTACTGGTACCCCTTGCAGACAGTATAGACATGTTATCATGACTCAGTACTGGTACCCCTTGCAGACAGTATAGACATGTTATCATGACTCAGTACTAGTACCCCTTGCAGACAGTAGAGACATGTTATCATGACTCAGTACTGGTACCCCTTGCAGACAGTATAGACATGTTATCATGACTCAGTACTGGTACCCCTTGCAGACAGTATAGACATGTTATCATGACTCAGTACTGGTACCCTTGCAGACAGTATAGACATGTTATCATGACTCAGTACTGGTACCCCTTGCAGACAGTATAGACATGTTATCATGACTCAGTACTGGTACCCCTTGCAGACAGTATAGACATGTTATCATGACTCAGTACTAGTACCCCTTGCAGACAGTAGAGACATGTTATCATGACTCAGTACTGGTACCCCTTGCAGACAGTATAGACATGTTATCATGACTCAGTACTGGTACCCCTTGCAGACAGTATAGACATGTTATCATGACTCAGTACTGGTACCCCTTGCAGACAGTATAGACATGTTATCATGACTCAGTACTAGTACCCCTTGCAGACAGTATAGACATGTTATCATGACTCAGTACTGGTACCCCTTGCAGACAGTATAGACATGTTATCATGACTCAGTACTGGTACCCCTTGCAGACAGTATAGACATGTTATCATGACTCAGTACTGGTACCCCTTGCAGACAGTATAGACATGTTATCATGACTCAGTACTGGTACCCCTTGCAGACAGTATAGACATGTTATCATGACTCAGTACTGGTACCCCTTGCAGACAGTATAGACATGTTATCATGACTCAGTACTGGTACCCCTTGCAGACAGTATAGACATGTTATCATGACTCAGTACTGGTACCCCTTGCAGACAGTATAGACATGTTATCATGACTCAGTACTGGTACCCCTTGCAGACAGTAGAGACATGTTATCATGACTCAGTACTAGTACCCCTTGCAGACAGTATAGACATGTTATCATGACTCAGTACTGGTACCCCTTGCAGACAGTATAGACATGTTATCATGACTCAGTACTGGTACCCCTTGCAGACAGTATAGACATGTTATCATGACTCAGTACTGGTACCCCTTGCAGACAGTATAGACATGTTATCATGACTCAGTACTGGTACTCCTTGCAGACAGTATAGACATGTTATCATGACTCAGTACTGGTACCCTTGCAGACAGTATAGACATGTTATCATGACTCAGTACTGGTACCCCTTGCAGACAGTATAGACATGTTATCATGACTCAGTACTGGTACCCCTTGCAGACAGTATAGACATGTTATCATGACTCAGTACTGGTACCCCTTGCAGACAGTATAGACATGTTATCATGACTCAGTACTGGTACCCCTTGCAGACAGTAGAGACATGTTATCATGACTCAGTACTGGTACCCCTTGCAGACAGTATAGACATGTTATCATGACTCAGTACTGGTACCCCTTGCAGACAGTATAGACATGTTATCATGACTCAGTACTGGTACCCCTTGCAGACAGTATAGACATGTTATCATGACTCAGTACTGGTACCCTTGCAGACAGTATAGACATGTTATCATGACTCAGTACTAGTACCCCTTGCAGACAGTATAGACATGTTATCATGACTCAGTACTGGTACCCCTTGCAGACAGTAGAGACATGTTATCATGACTCAGTACTGGTACCCCTTGCAGACAGTATAGACATGTTATCATGACTCAGTACTAGTACCCCTTGCAGACAGTATAGACATGTTATCATGACTCAGTACTAGTACCCTTGCAGACAGTATAGACATGTTATCATGACTCAGTACTAGTACCCCTTGCAGACAGTATAGACATGTTATCATGACTCAGTACTAGTACCCCTTGCAGACAGTATAGACATGTTATCATGACTCAGTACTAGTACCCCTTGCAGACAGTATAGACATGTTATCATGACTCAGTACTAGTACCCCTTGCAGACAGTATAGACATGTTATCATGACTCAGTACTAGTACCCCTTGCAGACAGTATAGACATGTTATCATGACTCAGTACTGGTACCCCTTGCAGACAGTATAGACATGTTATCATGACTCAGTACTAGTACCCCTTGCAGACAGTATAGACATGTTATCATGACTCAGTACTAGTACCCCTTGCAGACAGTATAGACATGTTATCATGACTCAGTACTGGTACCCCTTGCAGACAGTATAGACATGTTATCATGACTCAGTACTGGTACCCCTTGCAGACAGTATAGACATGTTATCATGACTCAGTACTGGTACCCCTTGCAGACAGTATAGACATGTTATCATGACTCAGTACTGGTACCCTTGCAGACAGTATAGACATGTTATCATGACTCAGTACTAGTACCCCTTGCAGACAGTATAGACATGTTATCATGACTCAGTACTGGTACTCCTTGCAGACAGTAGAGACATGTTATAATGACTCAGTACTGGTACCCCTTGCAGACAGTATAGACATGTTATCATGACTCAGTACTGGTACCCCTTGCAGACAGTATAGACATGTTATCATGACTCAGTACTAGTACCCCTTGCAGACAGTAGAGACATGTTATCATGACTCAGTACTAGTACCCCTTGCAGACAGTATAGACATGTTATCATGACTCAGTACTAGTACCCCTTGCAGACAGTATAGACATGTTATCATGACTCAGTACTAGTACCCCTTGCAGACAGTATAGACATGTTATCATGACTCAGTACTAGTACCCCTTGCAGACAGTAGAGACATGTTATCATGACTCAGTACTGGTACCCCTTGCAGACAGTATAGACATGTTATCATGACTCAGTACTGGTACCCCTTGCAGACAGTATAGACATGTTATCATGACTCAGTACTGGTACCCCTTGCAGACAGTATAGACATGTTATCATGACTCAGTACTAGTACCCCTTGCAGACAGTATAGACATGTTATCATGACTCAGTACTGGTACCCCTTGCAGACAGTAGAGACATGTTATCATGACTCAGTACTAGTACCCCTTGCAGACAGTATAGACATGTTATCATGACTCAGTACTGGTACCCCTTGCAGACAGTAGAGACATGTTATCATGACTCAGTACTAGTACCCCTTGCAGACAGTATAGACATGTTATCATGACTCAGTACTGGTACCCCTTGCAGACAGTAGAGACATGTTATCATGACTCAGTACTGGTACCCCTTGCAGACAGTATAGACATGTTATCATGACTCAGTACTAGTACCCCTTGCAGACAGTAGAGACATGTTATCATGACTCAGTACTAGTACCCCTTGCAGACAGTATAGACATGTTATCATGACTCAGTACTGGTACCCCTTGCAGACAGTATAGACATGTTATCATGACTCAGTACTGGTACCCCTTGCAGACAGTATAGACATGTTATCATGACTCAGTACTGGTACCCCTTGCAGACAGTATAGACATGTTATCATGACTCAGTACTAGTACCCCTTGCAGACAGTAGAGACATGTTATCATGACTCAGTACTAGTACCCCTTGCAGACAGTATAGACATGTTATCATGACTCAGTACTGGTACCCCTTGCAGACAGTATAGACATGTTATCATGACTCAGTACTGGTACCCCTTGCAGACAGTATAGACATGTTATCATGACTCAGTACTGGTACCCCTTGCAGACAGTATAGACATGTTATCATGACTCAGTACTGGTACCCCTTGCAGACAGTATAGACATGTTATCATGACTCAGTACTGGTACCCCTTGCAGACAGTATAGACATGTTATCATGACTCAGTACTGGTACCCCTTGCAGACAGTATAGACATGTTATCATGACTCAGTACTAGTACCCCTTGCAGACAGTATAGACATGTTATCATGACTCAGTACTGCTACCCCTTGCAGACAGTATAGACATGTTATCATGACTCAGTACTAGTACCCCTTGCAGACAGTATAGACATGTTATCATGACTCAGTACTGGTACCCCTTGCAGACAGTATAGACATGTTATCATGACTCAGTACTGGTACCCTTGCAGACAGTATAGACATGTTATCATGACTCAGTACTGGTACCCCTTGCAGACAGTATAGACATGTTATCATGACTCAGTACTGGTACCCCTTGCAGACAGTATAGACATGTTATCATGAATCAGTACTGGTACTCCTTGCAGACAGTATAGACATGTTATCATGACTCAGTACTGGTACCCCTTGCAGACAGTATAGACATGTTATCATGACTCAGTACTGGTACTCCTTGCAGACAGTATAGACATGTTATCATGACTCAGTACTGGTACTCCTTGCAGACAGTATAGACATGTTATCATGACTCAGTACTGGTACCCCTTGCAGACAGTATAGACATGTTATCATGACTCAGTACTAGTACCCCTTGCAGACAGTATAGACATGTTATCATGACTCAGTACTGGTACCCCTTGCAGACAGTATAGACATGTTATCATGACTCAGTACTGGTACTCCTTGCAGACAGTATAGACATGTTATCATGACTCAGTACTAGTACCCCTTGCAGACAGTATAGACATGTTATCATGACTCAGTACTGGTACCCCTTGCAGACAGTATAGACATGTTATCATGACTCAGTACTAGTACCCCTTGCAGACAGTATAGACATGTTATCATGACTCAGTACTAGTACCCCTTGCAGACAGTATAGACATGTTATCATGACTCAGTACTAGTACCCCTTGCAGACAGTATAGACATGTTATCATGACTCAGTACTGGTACCCCTTGCAGACAGTATAGACATGTTATCATGACTCAGTACTAGTACCCCTTGCAGACAGTATAGACATGTTATAATGACTCAGTACTAGTACCCTTGCAGACAGTATAGACATGTTATAATGACTCAGTACTGGTACCCCTTGCAGACAGTAGAGACATGTTATCATGACTCAGTACTAGTACTCCTTGCAGACAGTATAGACATGTTATCATGACTCAGTACTAGTACCCCTTGCAGACAGTATAGACATGTTATCATGACTCAGTACTGGTACCCCTTGCAGACAGTATAGACATGTTATCATGACTCAGTACTAGTACCCCTTGCAGACAGTATAGACATGTTATCATGACTCAGTACTGGTACCCCTTGCAGACAGTAGAGACATGTTATCATGACTCAGTACTAGTACCCCTTGCAGACAGTAGAGACATGTTATCATGACTCAGTACTAGTACCCCTTGCAGACAGTATAGACATGTTATCATGACTCAGTACTAGTACCCCTTGCAGACAGTATAGACATGTTATCATGACTCAGTACTAGTACCCCTTGCAGACAGTATAGACATGTTATCATGACTCAGTACTAGTACCCCTTGCAGACAGTATAGACATGTTATCATGACTCAGTACTAGTACCCCTTGCAGACAGTATAGACATGTTATCATGACTCAGTACTAGTACCCCTTGCAGACAGTATAGACATGTTATCATGACTCAGTACTGGTACCCCTTGCAGACAGTATAGACATGTTATCATGACTCAGTACTGCTACCCCTTGCAGACAGTAGAGACATGTTATCATGACTCAGTACTAGTACCCCTTGCAGACAGTAGAGACATGTTATCATGACTCAGTACTAGTACCCCTTGCAGACAGTATAGACATGTTATAATGACTCAGTACTGGTACCCCTTGCAGACAGTATAGACATGTTATCATGACTCAGTACTGGTACCCCTTGCAGACAGTATAGACATGTTATCATGACTCAGTACTGGTACCCCTTGCAGACAGTATAGACATGTTATCATGACTCAGTACTGGTACCCCTTGCAGACAGTATAGACATGTTATCATGACTCAGTACTAGTACCCCTTGCAGACAGTATAGACATGTTATCATGACTCAGTACTAGTACCCCTTGCAGACAGTATAGACATGTTATCATGACTCAGTACTAGTACCCCTTGCAGACAGTAGAGACATGTTATCATGACTCAGTACTGGTACCCCTTGCAGACAGTATAGACATGTTATCATGACTCAGTACTGGTACCCCTTGCAGACAGTATAAACATGTTATAATGACTCAGTACTAGTGTTATTTCTCTCCTGTCTTTATCTCTGTATTGAGGGGAAGGACCTGTATGTATTTTACACCTGTTGATTACAAAGCAGGTGACAAGTTACATTGTATTTGACTTAATAAAGGCTTTTTAACTGCAGCTACTTGGTCAGAGTGTCTTGGTATATTTCAGACGGTCTGTATCTGTATCTTACATGTTTAGCCTCCTATCTTTACATCACGTCACATGTTATTTGTCACGTAAACATGGTTAGCAGATGTCAATGTCAATGCGAGTGTAGCGAAATGCTTGTAAAAAAATATACAAAAATATAACAATGTAAGAAATTATACATTAAAAAAAACAAAATACTGCACAGTTTCCTAAGGACCTGAAGCGAGGCGACCATGTCTGTCAAAACGTCATCTGATTATCAATGCTGACGTTATGCTGTATGATGTCTGGGATGTGAATCTCATTTAGTTTTTTCTTCTTTTTTGCCCGGGCAGGGAGAGGGGATGACATCTGGACCCAGAGGATCACGAGGGCCAAAGGTAGAAAAACAACTCCTATGGTGGGGAAGAGGGCCAAAAACAGGCTGGCAGCCCCCATGGTGGGGGAACAGGGCCAAAACAGGCTGTTCCCCATGGTGGAGGAACAGGGCCAAAACAGACTGTTCCCCATGGTGGGGGAACAGGGCCAAAACAGGCTGGCAGCCCCCATGGTGGGGGAAGAGGGCCAAAACAGACAGGCAGCCCCCATGGTGGGGGAACAGGGCCAAAACAGGCTGGCAGCCCCCCATGGTGGGGGAACAGGGCCAAAACAGGCTGTTCCCCCCATGGTGGAGGAAGAGGGCCAAAACAGACAGGCAGCCCCCCATGGTGGGGGAACAGGGCCAAAACAGGCTGTTCCCCCATGGTGGAGGAACAGGGCCAAAACAGACTGTTCCCCCTATGGTGGAGGAAGAGGGCCAAAACAGACAGGCAGTCCCCCATGGTGGGGGGACAGGGCCAAAACAGGCTGTTCCCCCATGGTGGAGGAACAGGGCCAAAACAGACAGGCAGCCCCCCATGGTGGGGGAACAGGGCCAAAACAGGCTGGCAGCCCCCCATGGTGGGGGAAGAGGGCCAAAACAGGCTGGCAGCCCCCATGGTGGAGGAACAGGGCCAAAACAGGCTGGCAGCCCCCATGGTGGGGGAAGAGGGCCAAAACAGACAGGCAGCCCCCCATGGTGGGGGGACAGGGCCAAAACAGGCTGTTCTCCCATGGTGGAGGAACAGGGCCAAAACAGACAGGCAGTCCCCCATGGTGGGGGAAGAGGGACAAAACAGACAGGCAGCCCTCCATGGTGGGGGAAGAGGGACAAAACAGACAGGCAGCCCTCCATGGTGGGGGAAGAGGGACAAAACAGACAGGCAGCCCCCCATGGTGGGGGAAGAGGGACAAAACAGACAGGCAGACCACCCAGGGTTAGCACAATCTGGACTTTTTATTCTCTAGCTAGATGACGGATATTTCCTCTGGCTATGCTGATCCACATTAGAAAACATCTGAAGGATGACTAGTTCTTCTAATACCTCACATCAACCCAGTTCATCCACTTCTCTCTGCAGTTACTGTAGTGTAAGTCTGTCAGGTGGCATTCATAATTCACGGATGTCAAGGATCTGAAACACGGGTCCTGTTACAGCCAGGGAACTCTCCTTTTATTGAGCTGGGTCCCAAATGGCACCCTCTTCCCTTTAACAGTCATCAAAATGAGTTCCCTGTTCCCCCCTCTCTTCCCTATAACAGTCATCAAAATGAGTTCCCTGTTCCCCCTCTCTTCCCTTTAACAGTCATCAAAATGAGTTCCCTGTTCCCCCTCTCTTCCCTTTAACAGTCATCAAAATGAGTTCCCTGTTCCCCCCCCCTCTTCCCTTTAACAGTCATCATAATGAGTTCCCTGTTCTCCCCTCTCTTCCCTTTAACAGTCATCATAATGAGTTCCCATGTTCTCCCCTCTCTTCCCTTTAACAGTCATCATAATGAGTTCCCTGTTCCCCCTCTCTTCCCTTTAACAGTCATCAAAATGAGTTCCCTGTTCCCCCTCTCTTCCCTTTAACAGTCATCAAAATGAGTTCCCTGTTCTCCCCTCTCTTCCCTTTAACAGTCATCAAAATGAGTTCCCTGTTCCCCCTCTCTTCCCTTTAACAGTCATCATAATGAGTTCCCTGTTCCCCCTCTCTTCCCTTTAACAGTCATCAAAATGAGTTCCCTGTTCCCCCCTCTCTTCCCTTTAACAGTCATCAAAATGAGTTCCCTGTTCCCCCTCTCTTCCCTTTAACAGTCATCATAATGAGTTCCCTGTTCCCCCTCTCTTCCCTTTAACAGTCATCATTATGAGTTCCCTGTTCTCCCCTCTCTTCCCTTTAACAGTCATCATAATGAGTTCCCATGTTCTCCCCTCTCTTCCCTTTAACAGTCATCATAATGAGTTCCCTGTTCCCCCATAATCTCTTCCCTTTAACAGTCATCAAAATGAGTTCCCTGTTCCCCCTCTCTTCCCTTTAACAGTCATCATTATGAGTTCCCTGTTCCCCCTCTCTTCCCTTTAACAGTCATCATAATGAGTTCCCTGTTCCCCCTCTCTTCCCTTTAACAGTCATCATAATGAGTTCCCTGTTCCCCCTCTCTCCCTTTAACAGTCATCATAATGAGTTCCCTGTTCCCCCTCTCTTCCCTTTAACAGTCATCATAATGAGTTCCCTGTTCCCCCTCTCTTCCCTTTAACAGTCATCATAATGAGTTCCCTGTTCCCCCTCTCCTCCCTTTAACAGTCATCAAAATGAGTTCCCTGTTCCCCCTCTCTTCCCTTTAACAGTCATCAAAATGAGTTCCCTGTTCTCCCCTCTCTTCCCTTTAACAGTCATCAAAATTAGTTCCCTGTTCCCCCCTCTCTTCCCTTTAACAGTCATCATAATGAGTTCCCTGTTCTCCCCTCTCTTCCCTTTAACAGTCATCATAATGAGTTCCCTGTTCCCCCTCTCTTCCCTTTAACAGTCATCAAAATGAGTTCCCTGTTCCCCCCTCTCTTCCCTTTAACAGTCATCAAAATGAGTTCCCTGTTCTCCCCTCTCTTCCCTTTAACAGTCATCATAATGAGTTCCCTGTTCCCCCTCTCTTCCCTTTAACAGTCATCAAAATGAGTTCCCTGTTCTCCCCTCTCTTCCCTTTAACAGTCATCAAAATGAGTTCCCTGTTCCCCCTCTCTTCCCTTTAACAGTCATCAAAATGAGTTCCCTGTTCTCCCCTCTCTTCCCTTTAACAGTCATCAAAATGAGTTCCCTGTTCCCCCTCTCTTCCCTTTAACAGTCATCAAAATGAGTTCCCTGTTCCCCCTCTCTTCCCTTTAACAGTCATCAAAATGAGTTCCCTGTTCCCCCTCTCTTCCCTTTAACAGTCATCATAATGAGTTCCCTGTTCCCCCTCTCTTCCCAAAATGAGTTCCCTTTAACAGTCATCATAATGAGTTCCCTGTTCCCCCTCTCTTCCCTTTAACAGTCATCATAATGAGTTCCCTGTTCCCCCTCTCTTCCCTTTAACAGTCATCATAATGAGTTCCTGTTCCCCCTCTCTTCCCTTTAACAGTCATCAAAATGAGTTCCCTGTTCCCCCTCTCTTCCCTTTAACAGTCATCAAAATGAGTTCCCTGTTCCCCCTCTCTTCCCTTTAACAGTCATCATAATGAGTTCCCTGTTCCCCCTCTCTTCCCTTTAACAGTCATCAAAATGAGTTCCCTGTTCCCCCTCTCTTCCCTTTAACAGTCATCATAATGAGTTCCCTGTTCCCCCTCTCTTCCCTTTAACAGTCATCAAAATGAGTTCCCTGTTCCCCCTCTCTTCCCTTTAACAGTCATCATAATGAGTTCCCTGTTCCCCCTCTCTTCCCTTTAACAGTCATCAAAATGAGTTCCCTGTTCCCCCTCTCTTCCCTTTAACAGTCATCATAATGAGTTCCCTGTTCTCCCTCTCTTCCCTTTAACAGTCATCAAAATGAGTTCCCTGTTCCCCCTCTCTTCCCTTTAACAGTCATCAAAATGAGTTCCCTGTTCCCCCCTCTCTTCCCTTTAACAGTCATCAAAATGAGTTCCCTGTTCCCCCTCTCTTCCCTTTAACAGTCATCAAAATGAGTTCCCTGTTCCCCCTCTCTTCCCTTTAACAGTCATCAAAATGAGTTCCCTGTTCTCCCCTCTCTTCCCTTTAACAGTCATCAAAATTAGTTCCCTGTTCCCCCTCTCTTCCCTTTAACAGTCATCATAATGAGTTCCCTGTTCTCCCCTCTCTTCCCTTTAACAGTCATCAAAATGAGTTCCCTGTTCCCCCTCTCTTCCCTTTAACAGTCATCAAAATGAGTTCCTGTTCTCTCTTCCCTTTAACAGTCATCAAAATGAGTTCCCTGTTCCCCCTCTCTTCCCTTTAACAGTCATCAAAATGAGTTCCCTGTTCCCCCTCTCTTCCCTTTAACAGTCATCAAAATGAGTTCCCTGTTCCCCCTCTCTTCCCTTTAACAGTCATCAAAATGAGTTCCCTGTTCAAAATGAGTTCCCCCCCCTCTCTTCCCTTTAACAGTCATCAAAATGAGTTCCCTGTTCCCCCTCCCCCTTTAACAGTCTCTTTCCCTTTAACAGTCATCAAAATGAGTTCCCTGTTCCCCCTCTCTTCCCTTTAACAGTCATCAAAATGAGTTCCCTGTTCCCCCTCTCTTCCCTTTAACAGTCATCAAAATGAGTTCCCTGTTCCCCCTCTCTTCCCTTTAACAGTCATCAAAATGAGTTCCCTGTTCTCCCCCCCTCTCTTCCCTTTAACAGTCATCAAAATGAGTTCCCTGTTCCCCCTCTCTTCCCTTTAACAGTCATCAAAATGAGTTCCCTGTTCCCCCTCTCTTCCCTTTAACAGTCATCAAAATGAGTTCCCTGTTCCCCCTCTCTTCCCTTTAACAGTCATCATAATGAGTTCCCTGTTCCCCCTCTCTTCCCTTTAACAGTCATCAAAATGAGTTCCCTGTTCCCCCTCTCTTCCCTTTAACAGTCATCAAAATGAGTTCCCTGTTCCCCCTCTCTTCCCTTTAACAGTCATCAAAATGAGTTCCCTGTTCCCCCTCTCTTCCCTTTAACAGTCATCAAAATGAGTTCCCTGTTCCCCCTCTTCTCTTCCCTTTAACAGTCATCAAAATGAGTTCCCTGTTCCCCCTCTCTTCCCTTTAACAGTCATCAAAATGAGTTCCCTGTTCCCCCTCTCTTCCCTTTAACAGTCATCATAATGAGTTCCCTGTTCCCCCTCTCTTCCCTTTAACAGTCATCAAAATGAGTTCCCTGTTCCCCCTCTCTTCCCTTTAACAGTCATCAAAATGAGTTCCCTGTTCCCCCTCTCTTCCCTTTAACAGTCATCAAAATGAGTTCCCTGTTCCCCCTCTCTTCCCTTTAACAGTCATCAAAATGAGTTCCCTGTTCCCCCTCTCTTCCATCAAAATTAACAGTCATCAAAATGAGTTCCCTGTTCCCCCTCTCTTCCCTTTAACAGTCATCAAAATGAGTTCCCTGTTCCCCCTCTCTTCCCTTTAACAGTCATCAAAATGAGTTCCCTGTTCCCCCCTCTCTTCCCTTTAACAGTCATCAAAATGAGTTCCCTGTTCCCCCTCTCTTCCCTTTAACAGTCATCATAATGAGTTCCCTGTTCCCCCTCTCTTCCCTTTAACAGTCATCAAAATGAGTTCCCTGTTCCCCCTCTCTTCCCTTTAACAGTCATCAAAATGAGTTCCCTGTTCCCCCTCTCTTCCCTTTAACAGTCATCAAAATGAGTTCCCTGTTCCCCCTCTCTTCCCTTTAACAGTCATCAAAATGAGTTCCCTGTTCCCCCCTCTCTTCCCTTTAACAGTCATCAAAATGAGTTCCCTGTTCCCCCTCTCTTCCCTTTAACAGTCATCATAATGAGTTCCCTGTTCTCCCCTCTCTTCCCTTTAACAGTCATCAAAATGAGTTCCCTGTTCCCCCTCTCTTCCCTTTAACAGTCATCAGAGTTCCCTGTTCCCCCTCTCTTCCCTTTAACAGTCATCAAAATGAGTTCCCTGTTCCCCCCTCTCTTCCCTTTAACAGTCATCAAAATGAGTTCCCTGTTCTCCCCTCTCTTCCCTTTAACAGTCATCAAAATGAGTTCCCTGTTCCCCCTCTCTTCCCTTTAACAGTCATCAAAATGAGTTCCCTGTTCCCCCTCTCTTCCCTTTAACAGTCATCAAAATGAGTTCCCTGTTCCCCCCCCTCTCTTCCCTTTAACAGTCATCAAAATGAGTTCCCTGTTCCCCCTCTCTTCCCTTTAACAGTCATCAAAATGAGTTCCCTGTTCCCCCTCTCTTCCCTTTAACAGTCATCAAAATGAGTTCCCTGTTCCCCCTCTCTTCCCTTTAACAGTCATCAAAATGAGTTCCCTGTTCCCCCTCTCTTCCCTTTAACAGTCATCAAAATGAGTTCCCTGTTCCCCCTCTCTTCCCTTTAACAGTCATCAAAATGAGTTCCCTGTTCCCCCTCTCTTCCCTTTAACAGTCATCAAATGAGTTCCCTGTTCCCCCTCTCTTCCCTTTAACAGTCATCAAAATGAGTTCCCTGTTCCCCCTCTCTTCCCTTTAACAGTCATCAAAATGAGTTCCCTGTTCCCCCTCTCTTCCCTTTAACAGTCATCAAAATGAGTTCCTGTTCCCCCTCTCTTCCCTTTAACAGTCATCAAAATGAGTTCCCTGTTCCCCCTCTCTTCCCCCTTTAACAGTCATCAAAATGAGTTCCCTGTTCCCCCTCTCTTCCCTTTAACAGTCATCAAAATGAGTTCCCTGTTCCCCCTCTCTTCCCTTTAACAGTCATCATAATGAGTTCCCTGTTCCCCCTCTCTTCCCTTTAACAGTCATCAAAATGAGTTCCCTGTTCCCCCTTCCTCTTCCCTTTAACAGTCATCAAAATGAGTTCCCTGTTCCCCCTCTCTTCCCTTTAACAGTCATCAAAATGAGTTCCTGTTCCCCCTCTCTTCCCTTTAACAGTCATCAAAATGAGTTCCCTGTTCCCCCTCCCCTCTCTTCCCCTTTAACAGTCATCAAAATGAGTTCCCTGTTCCCCCTCTCTTCCCTTTAACAGTCATCAAAATGAGTTCCCTGTTCCCCCTCTCTTCCCTTTAACAGTCATCAAAATGAGTTCCCTGTTCCCCCCCCCCTTCCCTTTAACAGTCATCAAAATGAGTTCCCTTTTCCCCCTCTCTTCCCTTTAACAGTCATCAAAATGAGTTCCCTGTTCCCCCTCTCTTCCCTTTAACAGTCATCAAATGAGTTCCCTGTTCCCCCTCTCTTCCCTTTAACAGTCATCAAAATGAGTTCCCCCTTCCCTTTAACAGTCATCCCCTCTCTTCCCTTTAACAGTCATCAAAATGAGTTCCCTGTTCCCCCCTCTCTTCCCTTTAACAGTCATCAAAATGAGTTCCCTGTTCCCCCTCTCTTCCCTTTAACAGTCATCAAAATGAGTTCCCTGTTCCCCCTCTCTTCCCTTTAACAGTCATCAAATGAGTTCCCTGTTCCCCCTCTCTTCCCTTTAACAGTCATCAAAATGAGTTCCCTGTTCCCCTCTCTTCCCTTTAACAGTCATCAAAATGAGTTCCTGTTCCCCCTCTCTTCCCTTTAACAGTCATCAAAATGAGTTCCCTGTTCCCCCTCTCTTCCCTTTAACAGTCATCAAATGAGTTCCCTGTTCCCCCTCTCTTCCCTTTAACAGTCATCAAAATGAGTTCCCTGTTCCCCCTCTCTTCCCTTTAACAGTCATCAAAATGAGTTCCCTGTTCCCCCTCTCTTCCCTTTAACAGTCATCAAAATGAGTTCCCTGTTCCCCCTCTCTTCCCTTTAACAGTCATCAAAATGAGTTCCCTGTTCCCCCTCTCTTCCCTTTAACAGTCATCAAATGAGTTCCCTGTTCTCCCCTCTCTTCCCTTTAACAGTCATCAAAATGAGTTCCCTGTTCCCCCTCTCTTCCTTTAACAGTCATCAAAATGAGTTCCCTGTTCCCCCTCTCTTCCCTTTAACAGTCATCAAAATGAGTTCCCTGTTCCCCCTCTCTTCCCTTTAACAGTCATCAAAATGAGTTCCCTGTTCCCCCCTCTCTTCCCTTTAACAGTCATCAAAATGAGTTCCCTGTTCCCCCTCTCTTCCCTTTAACAGTCATCAAAATGAGTTCCCTGTTCCCCCTCTCTTCCCTTTAACAGTCATCAAAATGAGTTCCCTGTTCCCCCTCTCTTCCCTTTAACAGTCATCAAAATGAGTTCCCTGTTCCCCCTCTCTTCCCTTTAACAGTCATCAAAATGAGTTCCCTGTTCCCCCTCTCTTCCCTTTAACAGTCATCAAAATGAGTTCCCTGTTCCCCCTCTCTTCCCTTTAACAGTCATCAAAATGAGTTCCCTGTTCCCCCTCTCTTCCCTTTAACAGTCATCAAAATGAGTTCCCTGTTCCCCCTCTCTTCCCTTTAACAGTCATCAAAATGAGTTCCCTGTTCCCCCTCTCTTCCCTTTAACAGTCATCAAAATGAGTTCCCTGTTCCCCCTCTCTTCCCTTTAACAGTCATCAAATGAGTTCCCTGTTCCCCCTCTCTTCCCTTTAACAGTCATCAAAATGAGTTCCCTGTTCCCCCTCTCTTCCCTTTAACAGTCATCAAAATGAGTTCCCTGTTCCCCCTCTCTTCCCTTTAACAGTCATCAAAATGAGTTCCCTGTTCCCCCTCTCTTCCCTTTAACAGTCATCAAAATGAGTTCCCTGTTCCCCCCTCTCTTCCCTTTAACAGTCATCAAAATGAGTTCCCTGTTCCCCCTCTCTTCCCTTTAACAGTCTCTTCCCCCCTTAAACAGTCATCAAAAAGAGTTCCCTGTTCCCCCTCTCTTCCCTTTAACAGTCATCAAAATGAGTTCCCTGTTCTCCTTCCCTTTAACAGTCTTCCCTTTTCCCTTTAACAGTCATCAAAATGAGTTCCCTGTTCCCCCTCTCTTCCCTTTAACAGTCATCAAAATGAGTTCCCTGTTCCCCCTCTCTTCCCTTTAACAGTCATCAAAATTCCTGAGTTCCCCTGTTCCCCCTCTCTTCCCTTTAACAGTCATCAAAATGAGTTCCCTGTTCCCCCTCTCTTCCCTTTAACAGTCATCAAAATGAGTTCCCTGTTCCCCCTCTCTTCCCTTTTAACAGTCATCAAAATGAGTTCCCTGTTCTCCCCTCTCTTCCCTTTAACAGTCATCAAAATGAGTTCCCTGTTCCCCCTCTCTTCCCTTTAACAGTCATCAAAATGAGTTCCCTGTTCCCCCTCTCTTCCTTTAACAGTCATCAAAATGAGTTCCCTGTTCTCCCCTCTCTTCCCTTTAACAGTCATCAAAATGAGTTCCCTGTTCCCCCTCTCTTCCCTTTAACAGTCATCAAAAGTGAGTTCCCCTGTTCCCCCTCTCTTCCCTTTAACAGTCATCAAAATGAGTTCCCTGTTCCCCCTCTCTTCCCTTTAACAGTCATCAAAATTCCCTGAGTTCCCTGTTCCCCCTCTCTTCCCTTTAACAGTCATCAAATGAGTTCCCTGTTCCCCCTCTCTTCCCTTTAACAGTCATCAAAATGAGTTCCCTGTTCCCCCTCTCTTCCCTTTAACAGTCATCAAAATGAGTTCCCTGTTCCCCCTCTCTTCCCTTTAACAGTCATCAAAATGAGTTCCCTGTTCCCCCCTCTCTTCCCTTTAACAGTCATCAAAATGAGTTCCCTGTTCCCCCTCTCTTCCCTTTAACAGTCATCAAAATGAGTTCCCTGTTCCCCCTCTCTTCCCTTTAACAGTCATCAAAATGAGTTCCTGTTCCCCCTCTCTTCCCTTTAACAGTCATCAAAATGAGTTCCCTGTTCCCCCTCTCTTCCCTTTAACAGTCATCAAAATGTCCTGTTCCCCCTCTCTTCCCTCAAAATGAGTTCCCTGTTCCCCCTCTCTTCCCTTTAACAGTCATCAAAATGAGTTCCCTGTTCCCCCTCTCTTCCCTTTAACAGTCATCAAAATGAGTTCCCTGTTCCCCCTCTCTTCCCTTTAACAGTCATCAAAATGAGTTCCCTGTTCCCCCTCTCTTCCCTTTAACAGTCATCAAAATGAGTTCCCTGTTCCCCCTCTCTTCCCTTTAACAGTCATCAAAATGAGTTCCCTGTTCCCCCTCTCTTCCCTTTAACAGTCATCAAAATGAGTTCCCTGTTCCCCCTCTCTTCCCTTTAACAGTCATCAAAATGAGTTCCCTGTTCCCCCTCTCTTCCCTTTAACAGTCATCAAAATGAGTTCCCTGTTCATCAAAATGAGTTCCCTGTTCCCCCTCTCTTCCTTTAACAGTCATCAAAATGAGTTCCCTGTTCCCCCTCTCTTCCCTTTAACAGTCATCAAAATGAGTTCCTGTTCCCCCTCTCTTCCCTTTAACAGTCATCAAAATGAGTTCCTGTTCCCCCTCTCTTCCCTTTAACAGTCATCAAAATGAGTTCCCTGTTCCCCCTCTCTTCCCTTTAACAGTCATCAAAATGAGTTCCCTGTTCCCCCTCTCTTCCCTTTAACAGTCATCAAAATGAGTTCCCTGTTCCCCCTCTCTTCCCTTTAACAGTCATCAAAATGAGTTCCCTGTTCCCCCTCTCTTCCCTTTAACAGTCATCAAAATGAGTTCCCTGTTCCCCCTCCTTTAACAGTCATCAAAATGAGTTCCCTGTTCCCCCTCTCTTCCCTTTAACAAAATGTCCCTGTTCCCCCTCTCTTCCCTTTAACAGTCAAAAATGAGTTCCCTGTTCCCCCTCTCTTCCCTTTAACAGTCATCAAAATGAGTTCCCTGTTCCCCCCTCTCTTCCCTTTAACAGTCATCAAAATGAGTTCCCTGTTCCCCCTCTCTTCCCTTTAACAGTCATCATAATGAGTTCCCTGTTCCCCCCTCTCTTCCCTTTAACAGTCATCAAAATGAGTTCCCTGTTCCCCCTCTCTTCCCTTTAACAGTCATCAAAATGAGTTCCCTGTTCCCCCCTCTCTTCCCTTTAACATTCATCAAAATGAGTTCCCTGTTCCCCCCTCTCCTCCCTGTCAGGGTGAGCGTGGCGTCCCTGGTGTACCAGGAGACCTAGGGGAGAAAGGAGAGCCCGGTCTGGGCGTTGAAGGACCTCCTGTGAGTACATGGCACTGGAACATTTCTCATTTGTCTCTTGTTCATAATTTATTGTCCGTTGACATTTTCACAAAGAAATGTTTTGCTTTTCAAACCAATCCTCCAGAGAATCCCAGCAGTTACAACCCCATCTCTCTAACCTGTAGTCTTCCAAACCAATCCTCCAGAGAATCCCAGCAGTTACAACCCCTTCTCTCTAACCTGTAGTCTTCCAAACCAATCCTCCAGAGAATCCCAGCAGTTACAACCCCTTCTCTCTAACCTGTAGTCTTCACAAAACCTTTCTGTTGGACACACACCTCTTTCAAACCAATCCTCCAGAGAATCCCAGCAGTTACAACCCCATTCTCTCTAACCTGTAGTCTTCACAAAACCTTTCTGTTGGACACACACCTCTTTCAAACCAATCCTCCAGAGAATCCCAGCAGTTACAACCCCATCTCTCTAACCTGTAGTCTTCACAAAACCTTTCTGTTGGACACACACCTCTTTCAAACCAATCCTCCAGAGAATCCCAGCAGTTACAACCCCTTCTCTCTAACCTGTAGTCTTCACAAAACCTTTCTGTTGGACACACACCTCTTTCAAACCAATCCTCCAGAGAATCCCAGCAGTTACAACCCCTTCTCTCTAACCTGTAGTCTTCACAAAACCTTTCTGTTGGACAACCCCTTCTTCCTAACCTTTCAAAACCAATCCTCCAGAGAATCCCAGCAGTTACAACCCCTTCTCTCTAACCTGTAGTCTTCACAAAACCTTTCTGTTGGACACACACTCTTTCAAACCAATCCTCCAGAGAATCCCAGCAGTTACAACCCCTTCTCTCTAACCTGTAGTCTTCACAAAACCTTTCTGTTGGACACACCTCTTTCAAACCAATCCTCCAGAGAATCCCAGCAGTTACAACCCTTCTCTCTAACCTGTAGTCTTCACAAAACCTTTCTGTTGGACACACACCTCTTTCAAACCAATCCTCCAGAGAATCCCAGCAGTTACAACCCCTTCTCTCTAACCTGTAGTCTTCACAAAACCTTTCTGTTGGACACACACCTCTTTCAAACCAATCCTCCAGAGAATCCCAGCAGTTACAACCCCTTCTCTCTAACCTGTAGTCTTCCAAACCAATCCTCCAGAGAATCCCAGCAGTTACAACCCCTTCTCTCTAACCTGTAGTCTTCCAAACCAATCCTCCAGAGAATCCCAGCAGTTACAACCCCTTCTCTCTAACCTGTAGTCTTCCAAACCAATCCTCCAGAGAATCCCAGCAGTTACAACCCCTTCTCTCTAACCTGTAGTCTTC
>NW_026286287.1:0-4016 GCF_023373465.1 Oncorhynchus keta | reverse complement strand
TGAATATCACAGACACATAGAAACACTATCACAGACACATAGAAACACAGTGAATATCACAGACACATAGAAACACAGTGAATATCACAGACACATAGAAACACAGTGAATATCACAGACACATAGAAACACAGTGAATATCACAGACACATAGAAACACATTGAATATCACACAGACACATAGAAACACAGTGAATATCACAGACACACATAGAAACACATTGAATATCACAGACACATAGAAACACAGTGAATATCACAGACACATAGAAACACATTTGAATATCACAGACACATAGAAACACAGTGAATATCACAGACACATAGAAACACAGTGAATATCACAGACACATA
Source organism: Oncorhynchus keta (assembly GCF_023373465.1). Classification (NCBI taxonomy): domain Eukaryota; kingdom Metazoa; phylum Chordata; class Actinopteri; order Salmoniformes; family Salmonidae; genus Oncorhynchus; species Oncorhynchus keta. The sequence continues at coordinate 3,662 of NW_026286287.1, read as the reverse complement.
GAAACACATTGAATATCACAGACACATAGAAACACAGTGAATATCACAGACACATAGAAACACATTGAATATCACAGACACATAGAAACACAGTGAATATCACAGACACATAGAAACACATTGAATATCACAGACACATAGAAACACAGTGAATATCACAGACACATAGAAACACATTGAATATCACAGACACATAGAAACACACATAGAAACACATTGAATATCACAGACACATAGAAACACATTGAATATCACAGACACATAGAAACACAGTGAATATCACAGACACATAGAAACACAGTGAATATCACAGACACATAGAAACACAGTGAATATCACAGACACATAGAAACACATTGAATATCACAGACACATAGAAACACAGTGAATATCACAGACACATAGAAACACATTGAATATCACAGACACATAGAAACACAGTGAATATCACAGACACATAGAAACACATTGAATATCACAGACACATAGAAACACATTGAATATCACAGACACATAGAAACACATTGAATATCACAGACACATAGAAACACATTGAATATCACAGACACATAGAAACACATTGAATATCACAGACACATAGAAACACAGTGAATATCACAGACACATAGAAACACATTGAATATCACAGACACATAGAAACACAGTGAATATCACAGACACATAGAAACACAGTGAATATCACAGACACATAGAAACACATTGAATATCACAGACACATAGAAACACATTGAATATCACAGACACATAGAAACACATTGAATATCACAGACATATCATTGAATATCACAGACACATAGAAACACAGTGAATATCACAGACACATAGAAACACATTGAATATCACAGACACACAGTGAATATGAAACACATTGAATATCACAGACACATAGAAACACAGTGAATATCACAGACACATAGAAACACAGTGAATATCACAGACACATAGAAGGAAACACAGTAGAAACACAGTGAATATCACAGACACATAGAAACACATTGAATATCACAGACACATAGAAACACATTGAATATCACAGACATAGAAACACAGTGAATATCACAGACACATAGAAACACAGTGAATATCACAGACACATAGAAACACATTGAATATCACAGACACATAGAAACACAGTGAATATCACAGACACATAGAAACACAGTGAATATCACAGACACATAGAAACACATTGAATATCACAGACACATAGAAACACATTGAATATCACAGACACATAGAAACACAGTGAATATCACAGACACATAGAAACACAGTGAATATCACAGACACATAGAAACACAGTGAATATCACAGACACATAGAAACACAGTGAATATCACAGACACATAGAAACACATTGAATATCACAGACACATAGAAACACAGTGAATATCACAGACACATAGAAACACAGTGAATATCACAGACACATAGAAACACATTGAATATCACAGACACATAGAAACACAGTGAATATCACAGACACATAGAAACACAGTGAATATCACAGACACATACAGACACATAGAAACACATTGAATATCACAGACACATAGAAACACAGTGAATATCACAGACACATAGAAACACATTGAATATCACAGACACATAGAAACACAGTGAATATCACAGACACATAGAAACACAGTGAATATCACAGACACATAGAAACACATTGAATATCACAGACACATAGAAACACAGTGAATATCACAGACACATAGAAACATTGAATATCACAGACACATAGAAACACATTGAATATCACAGACACATATCACAGACACATAGAAACACATTGAATATCACAGACACATAGAAACACAGTGAATATCACAGACACATAGAAAGAAACACAGTGAATATCACAGACACATAGAAACACATTGAATATCACAGACACATAGAAACACAGTGAATATCACAGACACATAGAAACACAGTGAATATCACAGACACATAGAAACACATTGAATATCACAGACACATAGAAACACAGTGAATATCACAGACACATAGAAACACAGTGAATATCACAGACACATAGAAACACACAGACACATGAATAATCACAGACACATAGAAACACAGTGAATATCACAGACACATAGAAACACAGTGAATATCACAGACACATAGAAACACATTGAATATCACAGACACATAGAAACACAGTGAATATCACAGACACATAGAAACACAGTGAATATCACAGACACATAGAAACACATTGAATATCACAGACACATAGAAACACATTGAATATCATGACATAGAAACACAGTGAATATCACAGACACACATAGAAACACAGTGAATATCACAGACACATAGAAACACAGTTATCACAGACACATAGAAACACAGTGAATATCACAGACACATAGAAACACAGTGAATATCACAGACACATAGAAACACAGTGAATATCACAGACACATAGAAACACATTGAACACAGACACATGAATATCACAGACACATAGAAACACATTGAATATCACAGACACATAGAAACACAGTGAATATCACAGACACATAGAAACACATTGAATATCACAGACACATAGAAACACAGTGAATATCACAGACACATAGAAACACATTGAAATCACAGACACATGAATATCACAGACACATAGAAACACAGTGAATATCACAGACACATAGAAACACATTGGATATCATCACCCTATACACAAAAAAAAACAGACACATAGAAACACAGTGAATATCACAGACACATAGAAACACAGTGAATATCACAGACACATAGAAACACAGTGAATATCACAGACACATAGAAACACATTGAATATCACAGACACATAGAAACACATTGAATATCACAGACACATAGAAACACAGTGACACATATCACAGACACATAGAAACACAGTGAATATCACAGACACATAGAAACACATTGAATATCACAGACATAGAAACACAGTGAATATCACAGACACATAGAAACACAGTGAATATCACAGACACATAGAAACACAGTGAATATCACAGACACATAGAAACACAGTGAATATCACAGACACATAGAAACACATTGAATATTGAATATCACAGACACATATGAATATCACAGACACATAGAAACACAGTGAATACAGACACATAGAAACACAGTGAATATCACAGACACATAGAAACACAGTGAATATCACAGACACATAGAAACACATTATCACAGACACATAGAAACACAGTGATCACAGACACATAGAAACACAGTGAATATCACAGACACATAGAAACACAGTGAATATCACAGACACACATAGAAACACAGTGAATATCACAGACAACAATATCACAGACACACATTGAATATCACAGACACATAGAAACACATTGAATATCACAGACACATAGAAACACATTGGAATATCACAGACACATAGAAACACATTGAATATCACAGACACATAGAAACACAAGGGAATATCACAGACACAGAAACACATTGGAATATCACAGACACATAGAAACACACAGTGAACACGTTGCACACACAGAAACACAGTGAATATCACAGACACATAGAAACACAGTGGAATATCACAGACACATAGAAACACAGTGAATACTGCATGACACATAGAAACACATTGAATATCACAGACA
>NW_026286286.1:2500-8654 GCF_023373465.1 Oncorhynchus keta | reverse complement strand
GGACGAGACAGGGAGGGAGGTGACGAGACGGGAGGTGACGGGAGGGGAGGGGACGAGACGGAAGGGGAGGGGACGGAAGGGGAGGGGAGGTGACGGGAGGGAAGAGACGGGAGGGGACGAGACGGAAGGGGAGGGGAGGTGACGAGACGGAAGGTGACGGGAGGGGGGGACGAGACGGAAGGGGAGGGGACGGAAGGGGAGGGAGGTGGACGGGAGTGGAGAGAGACGGAGGGGACTGAGACGGAAGGGGAGGGGAGGTGACGAGACGGAAGGTGACGGGAGGGGAGGGACGAGACGGAAGGGGAGGGGACGGAAGGGGAGGGAGGTGGACGGGAGTGGAAGAGACGGGAGGGGACGAGACGGAAGGGGAGGGGAGGTGACGAGACGGAAGGGGAGGGGAGGTGACGGGAGTGGAAGAGGGACGGGAGGGGAGGGGAGGGGAGGTGACGGGAGTGGAAGAGACGGGAGGGGAGGGGAGGGGAGGTGACGAGACGGGAGGTGACGGGAGTGGAAGAGACGGGAGGGGAGGGGAGGGGAGGTGACGAGACGGGAGGTGACGGGAGGGGACGAGACGGAAGGGGAGGGGACGGAAGGGGAGGGGAGGTGACGGGAGTGGAAGAGACGGGAGGGGAGGGGACGAGACGGAAGGGGAGGGGAGGGAGGTGGACGGGAGTGGAAGAGACGGGAGGGGAGGGGAGGGGAGGTGACGAGACGGGAGGTGACGGGAGGGGACGAGGACGGAAGGGGAGGGACGGAAGGGAGGGGAGGTGACGGGAGTGGAAGAGACGGGAGGGGAGGGGACGAGACGGAAGGGGAGGGGACGGAAGGGGAGGGACGCAGACGGGGAGTGGAAGAGACGGGAGGGGACGAGACGGGAGGGGACGAGACGGGAGGGGACGAGACGGGGACGGACGAGACGGGACGGGACGAGACGGGACGGGAGGGGACGAGGACGGGAGGGGACGCAGACGGGAGGGGAGGGACGCAGACGGGAGGGGACGGGAGGGAGGGGACGGAGGGGTGGGGACGAGACGGGAGGGGTGGGGACGAGACGGGGAGGGGACGAGACGGGAGGGGTGGGGACGAGACGGGAGGGGAGGGGACGAGACGGGAGGGGAGGGGACGAGACGGGAGGGGACGAGACGGGAGGGGAGGGGACGGGAGGGGAGGGGACGAGACGAGAGGGGAGGGACGAGACGGGAGGGGACGAGACGGGAGGGAGGGGACGAGACGGGAGGGGTGGGGACGAGACGGGAGGGGACGAGGACGGGAGGGGACGAGACGGGAGGGGACGAGACGGGAGGGGACGCAGACGGGAGGGGACGAGACGGGGAGGGGACGAGACGGGAGGGGACGAGACGGAGGGGACGAGACGGGAGGACGAGACGAGACGGGACGAGACGGGAGGGGACGAGACGGGAGGGGACGAGACGGGAGGGACGACGGAGACGGGAGGGGGGACGAGGAGGGAGGGACGAGAGGGAGGACGAGACGGAGGACGAGACGGAAGGGGAGGGACGAGACGGGAGGGACGAGACGGAGGACGAGACGGGAGGGGACGAGGACGGGAGGGGACGAGACGGGAGGGGACGAGACGTGAGGACGGGACGGCGGACGAGACGGGACGGGACGGGACGAGACGGGAGGGGACGGACGGAGGGGAGGGGACGGGAGGGGGAGGGGACGAGACGGGGAGTGGGTGGGGACGAGACGGGAGGGGACGCAGACGGGAGGGGTGGGGACGAGACGGGAGGGGAGGGGACGAGACGGAGGGGACCTAGACGGAGGGGACGAGACGGGAGGGGAGGGGACGAGACGGGAGGGGACTGAGACGGGAGGGAGGGGACCGAGACGGGGAGGGGAGGGGACGAGACGGAGGGGACGAGACGAGAGGGGTGGGGACGAGACGGGAGGGGACGAGACGGGAGGGACGAGGACGGGAGGGGACGAGGACGGAGGGGACGAGGACGGGAGGGGACGAGACGAGACGGGAGGGGACGAGACGCGGAGGGGACGAGACGAGACGGGAGGGGACGAGACGGGAGGGGACTAGACGAGACGGGAGGGGACGAGACGGGAGAGACGGGACGGGGACGGACGAGACGGGAGGGGACGAGACGGGAGGGGACGAGACGGGAGGGGACGAGACGGGAGGGGACGAGACGGGACGGGACGGGACGGGAGGGGTGGGGAAGAGACGGGAGGGGAGGGGAAGAGACGGGAGGGGAGGGAAGAGACGGGGGGAGGGGACGCAGACGGAGGGGTGGGGACGAGACGGGAGGGGTGGGGACGAGACGGGAGGGGTGGGGACGAGACGGGAGGGGACGAGACGGGAGGGTGGGGACGAGACGAGGACGAGAGGGGACGAGACGAGACGAGAGGGGACGAGACGAGACGAGACGAGACGGAGGAGGGGACGAGACGAGACGGAGGGGACGAGACGAGACGGGAGGGGACTAGACGGGAGGGGACGAGACGGGCCGAGGGACGGGACGGAGAGGGACGAGACGGGAGGGGACGAGACGGGAGGGGACGAGACGGGAGGGGACGAGACGGGAGGGGACGAGACGGGAGGGGACCTAGACGGGAGGGGACGAGGACGGGAGGGGACGAGATCGGGAGGGGACGAGACGGGAGGACCGGACGAGAGGGGACGGGAGGGGACGACGAGACGGAGGGGACTAGAGGGGAGGGGACGACGGGAGGGGAGGGGACGAGACGGGGAGGGGACGGACGGGGGGACGAGACGGGGAGGGGACGAGACGGGAGGGACGAGACGGGAGGGGACGAGACGGAGGGGACGAGACGGGAGGGGACGAGACGGGAGGGGACGGAGGGAGGGGACGAGACGGGAGGGACGGACGGGAGGGGACGGACGGGAGGGGACGGGACGCAGAGGGGGGACGAGAGGGGACGGGACGAGAGGGGACGGGAGGAGGGGGGACGAGGGGAGGGACGAGACGGGGGGAGGGGACGAGACGGGAGGGGACGAGGACGGGAGGGGACGGGACGAGACGGGAGGGGACGGACGGGAGGGACGGGACGAGAGGGGACGAGGGACGGGACGAGGAGGGGAGGGGACGAGACGGACGGGAGGGGGACGCAGACGGGACGGGAGGGGACGAGACGGGACGGGACGAGACGGGACGGAGGGGACGAGACGGGACGGAGGGGACGAGACGGACGGGAGGGGACGAGACGGGACGGGAGGGGACCCAGACGGACGGGAGGGGACGAGACGGGAGGACGACAGACGGGAGGGGACGAGACGGAGGGGACGAGACGGACGAGACGGGAGGGGACGGGACGAGAGGGGACGGACGAGAGGGGACGGACGAGAGGGGACGGGAGGGGACGGGACGAGAGGGGACGGGACGAGAGGGGACGGGACGAGACGGGAGGGACGAGGAGGAGGGGACGGGACGGGAGGGGACGGGACGGGACGGGACGAGACGGACGGGGAGGGGACGAGACGGGAGGGACGAGAGACGGGAGGGGACGAGACGGAGGGGACGACGGGAGGGGACGAGACGGGAGGGGACGAGACGGGAGGGGACGGAGGGGACGAGACGGGAGGGGACGGACGAGACGGGAGGGACGAGACGGGAGGGGAGGGGACGGAGGGGACGGGAGGAGGGGACGGACGGGGGAGGGGACGAGACGGGGAGGGGACGAGACGGAGGGGACGGACGGAGGGACGGGACGAGACGGGACGGGGACGAGACGGGAGGGACGAGACGGGAGGGGACGAGACGGGAGGGACGAGAGGGAGGGGACGGGAGGGGACGAGACGGGAGGGGACGAGACGGGAGGGGACGAGACGGGAGGGGACGAGACGGGGAGGGGACGAGACGGGAGGGGACGAGACGGGAGGACGAGACGGGAGGGACTAGACGGAGGGGACGAGACGGGGAGGGACGAGACGGGAGGGGACGAGAGGGAGGGGACGAGACGGGAGGGGGACGAGGACGGGAGGGGACGGGGGAGAGAGAGAGAGATCAGAAACTGATTAACACACACCTAAAACATCACAGAGTGAGTATATTGGAAGACATTTTACAGCATGAGATGAATAGAGCCCCATAATCCTAGAGTGACTTTACAGATGAACAGAGCCCCATAATCCTAGAGTGACTGTACAGATGAACAGAGCCCCATAATCCTAGAGTGACTGTACAGATGAACAGAGCCCCATAATCCTAGAGTGACTGTACAGATGAACAGAGCCCCATAATCCTAGAGTGACTGAATAGAGCCCCATAATCCTAGAACACAGATGAACAGAGCCCCATAATCCTAGAGTGACTGTACAGATGAACAGAGCCCCATAATCCTAGAGGACTGTACAGATGAACAGAGCCCCATAATCCTAGAGTGACTGTACAGATGAACAGAGCCCCATAATCCTAGAGTGACTGTACAGATGAACAGAGCCCCATAATCCTAGAGTGACTGTGCCAGATGAACAGAGCCCCCATAATCCTAGAGTGACTTTACAGATGAACAGAGCCCCATAATCCTAGAGTGACTTACAGATGAACAGAGCCCCATAATCCTAGTGACTTACAGATGAACAGAGCCCCATAATCCTAGAGTGACTTTACAGATGAACAGAGCCCCATAATCCTAGAGTGACTGTACAGATGAACAGAGCCCCATAATCCTAGAGTGACTTTTACAGATGAACAGAGCCCCATAATCCTAGAGTGACTTTACAGATGAACAGAGCCCCATAATCCTAGAGTGACTTTACAGATGAACAGAGCCCTATAATCCTAGTGACTTTACAGATGAACAGAGCCCCATAATCCTAGAGTGACTGTACAGATGAACAGAGCCCCATAATCCTAGAGTGACTGTACAGATGAACAGAGCCCCATAATCCTAGAGTGACTGTACAGATGGCCAGAGCCCCATAATCCTAGATACTTTACAGATGAATAGAGCCCCATAATCCTAATCAGATGAACAGAGTAATCCTAGACTGTACAGATGAACAGAGCCCCATAATCCTAGAGTGACTGTACAGATGAACAGAGCCCCATAATCCTAGAGTGACTGTACAGATGAACAGAGCCCCATAATCCTAGACTTTACAGATGAACAGAGCCCCATAATCCTAGTACAGATGAACAGAGCCCCATAATCCTAGTGACTTTACAGATGAACAGAGCCCCATAATCCTAGAGTGACTGTACAGATGAACAGAGCCCCATAATCCTAGAGTGACTGTACAGGTGAACAGAGCCCCATAATCCTAGAGTGACTGTACAGATGAACAGAGCCCCATAATCCTAGTGACTGTACAGATGAACAGAGCCCCATAATTCTAGAGTGACTTTTACAGATGAACAGAGCAACAGCATGACAGTAACAGTACCACAGTATAACACTAACAGTGCTATTAAACTCACTGTGTGGGAGAAGACAAACGTCAACAGCATGAAGCTCAGCTGGATGCAGAATACTGGGAGACAATGCATCAGATCAGAGGGTTTAGACAGAACTCACACAGAGAGACAGAGAGCGCGAGAGACAGAGAGCGCAGAGGAGACAGAGCGCGAGAGAGACAGAGAGCGCGAGAGAGACAGAGAGCGCGAGAGAGACAGAGAGCGAGAGAGACAGAGAGCGCGAGAGAGACAGAGAGCGAGAGAGACAGAGAGCGCGAGAGACAGACAGAGAGCGACAGAGAGAGAGACAGACAGAGAGAGAGACAGAGAGAGAGAGAGAGAGAGAGAGAGACAGAGAGAGCGACATCAGAGAGAGCGACACAGAGAGCAGCGACACAGAGAGAGCGACACAGAGAGAGCGACACAGAGAGAGCGACACAGAGAGAGCGACACAGAGAGAGCGACACAGAGAGCGCTGACACAGAGAGCGACACAGAGAGCGCGACACAGAGAGTGCGACACAGAGAGCTGCGACACAGAGAGCGCGACACAGAGAGCGCGACACAGAGAGCGAGAGAGCGCATCACAGAGAGCGTGAGAGAGCGACATAGAGAGCGCGAGAGAGAGACCACAGAGAGCGCAGAGAGAGACACAGAGAGCGCGAGAGAGAGACACAGAGAGCGCGAGATGAGAGACACAGAGAGCGCAGAGAGAGACACAGAGAGCGCGAGAGAGAGACACAGAGAGCGCGAGAGAGAGACACA
>NW_026286285.1:0-4685 GCF_023373465.1 Oncorhynchus keta | reverse complement strand
CCCGATATGTAAAGGCATTCTTGTTGGGATTATTATGAATAAATGAATAAACAATATCCCCATTTTAAATAGAATTGTAACTAAGTAAATTTATACTCTGTTTTAACAATATGAGTTCATAAGAAGGGATTGTGGCACGGACAAGGAGGAATTAAAGTTAATGAACACCATTCCAACTCGGAAGAAAGCGAATGGGTTGGGGACTGTGTAAACAAATAAGGTTGTTAACCTGTGGTTGAACCTACAGAAACTTAGCTCTGGGGTTTTAGATAAGGCAGTGAGTGCATTCATTGGTTCTGTTAATTAGAACTGTCAGCTCAGTGGTCGATAATGTTGAGGGTCAAAAGTTACCTGGGAGTGTGTTAGTAAGTTGGGGTGGAACTTTTCTCTCTAGCTTTGTACGGTCGAGAAGGAGGGGATTTCTTGGTCAAGCAATGAAATTCCGTCATGATCTGTATATAAACTTTGTTGCTCGTGGTTAAGTGTCAGCGCGCTCCGAGAATAAATTCTGTTTACCTACTATTGAAAGACTGGTCTGCGTCTATTTTATGCAAACAAGAATCTTACAAATTCTCATAAAATAGATTAAGGGTTTTCAATTGATGAAAGCACCTTGGCATAATTAAATTACTCCACTAACAACTCTGCGGTTGGTGTTTATGAGTATGTGTATAAATGGAATGGAATATATTATTACAAAGCTGTTTATATATGTCTCTGTTGTTCACCATGGATGTCCTAGTTAGCAGGCCTCAGGGTGTTACACCATGGATGTCCTAGTTAGCAGGCCTCCAGGGTGTTTCACCATGGATGTCCTAGTTAGCAGGCCTCAGGGTGTTTCACCATGGATGTCCTAGTTAGCAGGCCTCAGGGTGTTACACCATGGATGTCCTAGTTAGCAGGCCTCAGGGTGTTTCACCATGGATGTCCTAGTTAGCAGGCCTCAGGGTGTTTCACCATGGATGTCCTAGTTAGCAGGCCTCAGGGTGTTTCACCATGGATGTCCTAGTTAGCAGGCCTCAGGGTGTTACACCATGGATGTCCTGAGTTAGCAGGCCTCAGGGTGTTTCACCATGGATGTCCTAGTTAGCAGGCCTCAGGGTGTTCACCATGGATGTCCTAGTTAGCAGGCCTCAGGGGTGTTTCACCATGGATGTCCTAGTTAGCAGGCCTCAGGGTGTTTCACCATGGATGTCCTAGCTAGGCCTCAGGGTGTTCCTACCAGGTGTGGATCCTAGTTAGCAGGCCCAGGGGCGCTGGATGTCCTAGTTAGCAGGCCTCGGGGTGTTTACACCATGGATGTCCTAGTTAGCAGGCCTCAGGGTGTTACACCATGGATGTCCTGGTTAGCAGGCCTCAGGGTGTTTCACCATGGATGTCCTGAGTTAGCGGGCCTCAGGGTGTTACACCATGGATGTCCTAGTTAGCAGGCCTCAGGGTGTTACACCATGGATGTCCTAGTTAGCAGGCCTCAGGGTGTTTCACCATGGATGTCCTAGTTAGCAGGCCTCAGGGTGTTTCACCATGGATGTCCTAGTTAGCAGGCCTCAGGGTGTTACACCATGGATGTCCTAGTTAGCAGGCCTCAGGGTGTTACACCATGGATGTCCTAGTTAGCAGGCCTCAGGGTGTTACACCATGGATGTCCTAGTTAGCAGGCCTCAGGGTGTTTACACCATGGATGTCCTAGTTAGCAGGCCTCAGGGTGTTTCACCATGGATGTCCTAGTTAGCAGGCCTCAGGGTGTTTCACCATGGATGTCCTAGTTAGTAGGCCTCAGGGTGTTACACCATGGATGTCCTAGTTAGCAGGCCTCAGGGTGTTTCACCATGGATGTCCTAGTTAGCAGGCCTCAGGGTGTTTCACCATGGATGTCCCTAGTTAGCAGGCCTCAGGGTGTTACACCATGGATGTCCTAGTTAGCAGGCCTCAGGTGTTTCACCATGGATGTCCTAGTTAGCAGGCCTCAGGGTGTTACACCATGGATGTCCTAGTTAGCAGGCCTCAGGGTGTTACACCATGGATGTCCTAGTTAGCAGGCCTCAGGGTGTTTCACCATGGATGTCCTAGTTAGCAGGCCTCAGGGTGTTTCACCATGGATGTCCTAGTTAGCAGGCCTCAGGGTGTTACACCATGGATGTCCTAGTTAGCAGGCCTCAGGGTGTTACACCATGGATGTCCTAGTTAGCAGGCCTCAGGGTGTTTCACCATGGATGTCCTAGTTAGCAGGCCTCAGGGTGTTACACCATGGATGTCCTAGTTAGCAGGCCTCAGGGTGTTACACCATGGATGTCCTAGTTAGCAGGCCCCAGGGTGTTACACCATGGATGTCCTAGTTAGCAGGCCCCAGGGTGTTTCACCATGGATGTCCCAGCTAGCAGGCCTCAGGTGTTTCACCATGGATGTCCCAGTTGCAGGCCTCGGTGTTACACCATGGATGTCCTAGTTAGCAGGCCTCAGGGTGTTTCACCATGGATGCCCTAGCTAGCAGGCCCGGTGTTTCACCATGGATGTCCTGAGTTAGCAGGCCTCCCAGGGGTGTTCACCATGGATGTCCTAGTTAGCAGGCCTCAGGGTGTACACCATGGATGTCCCAGTTAGCAGGCCCCCGGTGTTTCATGGATGTCCTGAATTAGCAGGCCTCAGGGGTTTCACCATGGATATCCTAGTTAGGAGACTCAGGGTGTTTCCCATGGATGTCCTAGTTAACTGGCCTCAGGGTGTTTCACCATGGATGTCCTAGTTATAGGCCCAGGGTGTTTCACCATGGATGTCCTAGTTAGCGGCCTCCCGGGGTGTTACACCATGGATGTCCTAGTTAGCAGGCCTCCAGTGTTTCACCATGGATGTCCTAGTTAGCAGGCCTCAGGGTGTTTCACCATGGATGTCCTAGTTAGGCCTCCAGGGTGCATTACACCATGGATGTCCTAGTTAGCAGGCCTCAGGGTGTTTCACCATGGATGTCCTAGTTAGCAGGCCTCAGGGTGTTTCACCATGGATGTCCCTGAATTGGCAGGCCTCGGGGTGTTACACCATGGATGTCTAGTTAGCAGGCCTCAGGGTGTTACACCATGGATGTCCCTAGTTAGCAGGCCTCAGGGTGTTACCATGGATTATCTAGTTAGCAGGCCTCCAGGGTGTTTCACCATGGATGTCCTGATTAGGCCTCCAGGGTGTTTCACCATGGATGTCCTAGTTAGCAGGCCTCAGGTGTTACACCATGGATGTCCTAGTTAGCAGGCCTCAGGGTGTTTCACCATGGATGTCCCTAGTTAGCAGGCCTCAGGTGTTTCACCATGGATGTCCTAATTAGCAGGCCTCAGGTGTTTCACCATGGATGTCCTGAGTTAGCAGGCCTCAGGATGTTACACCATGGATGTCCTAGTTAGCAGGCCTCAGGGTGTTCACCATGGATGTCCTAGTTAGCAGGCCTCAGGGTGTTACACCATGGATGTCCTAGTTAGCAGGCCTCAGGTGTTTCACCATGGATGTCCTAAGTTAGCAGGCCTCAGGGTGTTTCACCATGGATGTCCTAGTTAGCTAGGCCTCAGGGTGTTACACCATGGATGTCCTAGTTAGCAGGCTCTCAGGGTGTTCCACCATGGATGTCCTAGATTAGTAGGCCTCAGGGTGTTTCACCATGGATGTCCTAGTTAGCAGGCCTCAGGGTGTTACACCATGGATGTCCTAGTTAGCAGGCCTCAGGGTGTTTCACCATGGATGTCCTAGTTAGCAGGCCTCAGGGTGTTTCACCATGGATGTCCTGGATTAGCAGGCCTCAGGGTGTTACACCATGGATGTCCTAGTTAGCAGGCCTCAGGGTGTTACACTATGGATGTCCTAGTTAGTGGGCCTCAGGGTGTTGCACCATGGATGTCCTAGTTAGCAGGCCTCAGGGTGTTTCACCATGGATGTCCAGATTAGCAGGCCTCAGGTGTTACACTATGGATGTCCCTGGATTAGCAGGCCTCAGGGTGTTTCACCATGGATGTCCCTAGTTAGCAGGCCTCAGGGTGTTTCACCATGGATGTCCTGAGTTAGCAGGCCTCAGGTGTTCACCATGGATGTCCTAGATTAGCAGGCCTCAGGGTGTTTCACCATGGATGTCCTAGTTAGCAGGCCTCAGGGTGTTGCACCATGGATGTCCTAGTTAGTAGGCCTCAGGGTGTTTACCATGGATGTCACTAGTTAGTAGTGCCTCAGGGTGTTTCACCATGGATGTCCTGGTTAGCAGGCCTCAGGGTGTTGCACCATGGATGTCCTAGTTAGCAGGCCTCCGGGGTGTTACACCATGAATAGGGACAGATTTTCCTATTTCCTCCATGTTACTGTCTGTCTGCTTAGATGCTAGTGGTAATCAATAGTTTCCCAACAATATACTGACACATAATAGCTTATGATACTATTTGGTAAAAACCACCAATCAGATGCACTGACACATAATAGTTATGATACTATTTGGTAAACCACCAATCCAGATGCACTGACACATAATAGCTATGTTACTATTTGGTAAACCACCAATCAGATGCACTGACACATAATAGCTATGTTACTATTTGGTAAACCACCAATCAGATGCACTGACACATATAGTTATGTTACTATTTGGTAAACCACCAATCAGATGCACTGACACATAATAGTTATGTTACTATTTGGTAAACCACCAATCAGATGCACTG
>NW_026286284.1:0-3616 GCF_023373465.1 Oncorhynchus keta | reverse complement strand
ATTATATTATGACAAACCAGCTAGATCTACTGTCTCTATTATTTTATGACAAACCAGCTAGATCTACTGTCTCTATTATATTATGACAGACCAGCTAAATGTACTGTCTCTATGTCTGTATTATATTATGACAGACCAGCTAGATCTACTGTCTATATTATATTATGAGAGACCAGCTAGATCTACCGTCTCTATTATATTATGACAAACGAGCGAGATCTACTGTGTCTATTATTTTATGACAGATCAGCTAGATCTACTGTCTCTATTATATTGTGACAGAAAAGGTAGATATACTGTCTCTATTATAATATGACAGACCAGCGAGATCTACTGTCTCTATTATATTCTGACAGAACAGCTAGATCTACTGTCTCTATTACAATATGACAATCCAGCTTGATCTACTGGCTCTCTTACATTATGACAGACCAGCTAGATCTTCTGTATCTATTATATTATGAGAGACCAGCAAGATCTACTGTCTCTATTATATTATGAGAGACCAGCTAGATCTACCGTCTCTATTATATTATGACAAACGAGCGAGATCTACTGTGTCTATTATTTTATGACAGATCAGCTAGATCTACTGTCTCTATTATATTATGCCAGACCAGCTAGATCTACTGTATCTATTATATTATGACAGACCAGCAAGATCTACTGTCTCTGTTGTATTATGAGAGACCAGATAGATCTACTGTCTCTATTATATTATGACAAACCAGCTAGATCTACTGTCTCTATTATTTTATGACAAACCAGCTAGATCTACTGTCTCTATTATTTTAAGACAGACCAGCTTATATATCTACTGTCTCTCTATTATATTATGACATACACAGACCAGCTAGATCTACTGTCTCATACATATATTGCGTAGACAGACCATGTACTGTCTCTACACACAAATACTGGTCTCTATTTCTCCTTATATTATGACAGACCAGCTAGGATCTACTGTCTCTATTATTATGACAGACAGAGATCTACTGTCTCTATTGTGGGCAAGCCAGCAAGATCTACTGTCTCTATTATATTAAGACAGACCAGCTAGATCTACTGTCTGTATTATAGTATGACAAACCAGCTAGATCTAATGTCTCTATTGTATTATGACAGACCAGCTAGATCTACTGTCTCTATTAGCATTATGTCAGACCAGATAGATTCCTACTGTCCTATTATATTATGACAAACCAGCTAGATCTACTGTCTCTGTTATATTATGACGGACCAGCTAGATCTACTGTCTCTATTAGGATTATGACAGACCAGCTAAATGCTGTCTCTGTCTCTATTATATTATGACAGTAGCTAGATCTACTGTCTCTATTGTATTATGACAGACCATCTAGATCTACTGTCTGTATTATATTGACAGACCAGCTAGATCTACTGTCTCTATTATTTTATGACAGACCAGCCAGATCTACTGTATCTATTATATTATGACAGACCAGCTAGATCTACTTTCTCTCTATTATATTATGACAGACCAGCTAGATCTACTGTCTGTATTATATTATGACAGACCAGCTAGATCTACTGTACTCTATTATATTATGACAGACCAGCTAGATCTACTGTCTGTATTATATTATGACAGACCAGCAAGACCTACTGTCTCTATTATATTATGACAGACCAGCTAGATCTACTGTCTCTATTATATTATGACAGACCAGCTAAATGTACTGTTCTATTATATTGACAGACCAGCTAGATCTACTGTCTCTAATATTATGACAGACCAGCTAGATCTACTGTATCTATTATATTAGACACCAGCTGCATTTATCTACTGTCTCTATTATATTATGACAGACCAGCTAGATCTACTGTCTCTATTATATTATGACAGACCATCTAAAATGTACTGTCTCTATGTCTCTATTATATTATGACAGACCAGCTAGATCTACTGTCTCTATTATATTATGACAGACCAGCTAGATCTACTGTCTCTATTATACATGACAAACCATCTAGATCTACTGTCTCTATTATATTAGACAGACCAGCTAGATCTACTGTCTCTATTGTATTATGACAAACCAGCTAGATCTACTGTCTCTATTATATTATGACAGACCAGCAAGACCTACTGTCTCTATTATTATGACAGACCAGATAGATCTACTGTCTCTATTATATTATGACAGATCAGCTAGATCTTCTGTTATTATGACAGACCAGCTAGATCTACTGTCTCTATAATTTATGACAGACCCAGCTAGATCTACTGTATCTATTATATTATGACAGACCATCTGCATTTACTGTCTCTGTCTCTATTATATTATGACAGACCAGCTAGATCTACTGTCTGTATTATATTATGACAGACCAGCTAGATCTACTGTCTATTATATTATGACAGACCAGCTAGATCTACTTTCTCTATTATATTATGACAGACCAGCTAGACTACTGTCTCTAATATATTATGACAGACCAATAGATCTACTGTCTCTATTATATTATGACAGATCAGCTAGATCTACTGTCTCTATTATATTATGACAGACCAGCTAGATCTACTTTATTATATTATGACACACCAGCTAAATGTACTTTCTCTATGTCTCTAAATGAACCAGCTAGATCTACTGTCTCTATTATATTATGACAGACCAGCTAGATCTACTGTCTCATTATATTCATAGCCAGACCAGCTAGATATTGCTGTCTCTATGTCTCTATTATATTATAGACCAGCTAGATCTACTAGTCTCTATTATATTAGGACAAACCAGCTAGATCTACTGTCTCTATTATTTTAAGACAGACTAGCTAGATCTACTGTCTCTATTATATTATGACATTATCTAGGTCTGTCTGTATTATATTATGACAGACCAGCTAGATCTACTGTCTCTATACATTAAGGAGAGACCAGCTGATCTACTCACTTTAGACATTAGGACAAACCAGCTAGATCACTGTCTCTATTATTTTAAGACAGACCAGCTAGATCTACTGTCTCTATTATATTATGACAGACCAGCTAGATCTACTTCCTCTATTATATTATGACAGACCAGCTAAATGTACTTTCTCTATGTCTCTATTATATTATGACAGACCAGCTAGATCTTTCTGTCTCTATTATATTATGACAGACCAGCTAGATCTACTGTCTCTATTATATTATGACAGACCAGCTAAATGTACTGTCTCTATGTCTCTATTATATTATGACAGACCAGCTAGATCTACTGTCTCTATTATATTACGACAGACCAGCTAGATCTACTGTCTCTATTGTATTATGATAGACCAGCTAGATCTACTGTCTCTATTGTATTATGACAGACCAGCTAGATCTACTGTCTCTATTATATTAGGACAAACCAGCTAGATCTACTGTCTCTATTATTTTAAGACAGACCAGCTAGATCTACTGTCTCTATTATATTATGACAGACCAGCTAGATCTACTGTCTCTATTATATTATGACAGACCAGCTAAATGTACTTTCTACTATGTCTCTATTATATCATGACAGACCAGCTAGATCTACTGTCTCTATTATAGTATGACAGACCAGCTAGATCTACTGTCTCTATTATATTATGACAGACCAGCTAGATCTACTGTCTCTATTGT
>NW_026286283.1:47500-69903 GCF_023373465.1 Oncorhynchus keta | reverse complement strand
ATGGTATCTAATACATGGGATCAGACAGCAGGAGGAGATGGTATCTAATACATGGGATCAGACAGGAGGAGGAGGGATGGTATCTAATACATGGGATCAGACAGGAGGAGATGGTATCAGGGACAGACAGGGAGGAGATGGTATCTAATACATGGGATCAGACAGGAGGAGGAGATGGTATCTAATACATGGGATCAGACAGGAGGAGGAGATGGTATCTAATACATGGGATCAGAGGAGATGGTATCTAATACATGGGATCAGGGATCAGACAGAGGAGGAGATGGTATCTAATACATGGGATCAGACAGGAGGAGGAGATGGTATCTAATACATGGGATCAGACAGGAGGAGGAGATGGTATCTAATACATGGGATCAGACAGGAGGAGGATGGTATCTAATACATGGGATCAGACAGGAGGAGGAGATGGTATCTAATACATGGGATCAGACAGGAGGAGGAGATGGTATCTAATACATGGGATCAGACAGGAGGAGGAGATGGTATCTAATACATGGGATCAGACAGGAGGAGGAGATGGTATCTAATACATGGGATCAGACAGGAGGAGGAGATGGTATCTAATACATGGGATCAGACAGGAGGAGGAGATGGTATCTAATACATGGGATCAGACAGGAGGAGGAGATGGTATCTAATACATGGGATCAGACAGGAGGAGGAGATGGTATCTAATACATGGGATCAGACAGGAGGAGGGTATCTAATACATGGGATATCTAATACATGGGATCAGACAGGAGGAGGAGATGGTGGTATCTAATACATGGGATCAGACAGGAGGAGGAGATGGTATCTAATACATGGGATCAGACAGGAGGAGGAGATGGTATCTAATACATGGGATCAGACAGAGGAGGAGATGGTATCTAATACATGGGATCAGACAGGAGGAGGAGGGATGGTATCTAATACATGGGATCAGACAGGAGGAGGAGATGGTATCTAATACATGGGATCAGACAGGAGGAGGAGATGGTATCTAATACATGGGAGACAGAGATGGTATCTAATACATGGGATCAGACAGGAGATGAGGGATCAGACAGGAGGAGGAGATGGTATCTACATGGGATCAGACAGGAGGAGGAGATGGTATCTATGGGATCAGACAGGAGGAGGAGATGGTATCTAATACATGGGATCAGACAGGAGGAGATGGTATCTAATACATGGGATCAGACAGCAGGAGGAGATGGTATCTAATACATGGGATCAGACAGGAGGAGGAGATGGTATCTAATACATGGGATCAGACAGGAGGAGATGGTATCTAATACATGGGATCAGGACAGCAGGAGGAGATGGTATCTAATACATGGGATCAGACATGGGGTATCAGACATGGGAGACAGAGGAGGTGGTATCTAATACATGGGATCAGACAGGAGGAGATGGTATCTAATACATGGGATCAGACAGGGAGGAGATGGTATCTAATACATGGGATCAGACAGGAGGAGGAGATGGTATCTAATACATGGGATCAGACAGGAGGAGATGGTATCTAATACATGGGATCAGACAGCAGGAGGAGATGGTATCTAATACATGGGATCAGACAGGAGGAGGAGATGGTATCTAATACATGGGATCAGACAGCAGGAGGAGATGGTATCTAATACATGGGATCAGACAGGAGGAGGAGATGGTATCTAATACATGGGATCAGACAGGAGGAGATGGTATCTAATACATGGGATCAGACAGGAGGAGGAGATGGTATCTAATACATGGGATCAGACAGGAGGAGGAGATGGTATCTAATACATGGGATCAGACAGGAGGAGGAGATGGTATCTAATACATGGGATCAGACAGGAGGAGGAGATGGTATCTAATACATGGGATCAGACAGGAGGAGATGGTATCTAATACATGGGATCAGACAGCAGGAGATGGTAGATGGTATCTAATACATGGGATCAGACAGGAGGAGGAGATGGTATCTAATGGGATCAGACAGGAGGAGGAGATGGGATCAGACAGCAGGAGGAGATGAGATGGTATCTAATACATGGGATCAGACAGGAGGAGGAGATGGTATCTAATACATGGGATCAGACAGGAGGAGGAGATGGTATCTAATACATGGGATCAGACAGGAGGAGGAGATGGTATCTAATACATGGGATCAGACAGGAGGAGGAGATGGTATCTAATACATGGGATCAGACAGCAGGAGGAGATGGTATCTAATACATGGGATCAGACAGGAGGAGGAGATGGTATCTAATACATGGGATCAGACAGCAGGAGGAGATGGTATCTAATACATGGGATCAGACAGGAGGAGATGGTATCTAATACATGGGATCAGACAGGAGGAGAGATGGTATCTAATACATGGGATCAGACAGCAGGAGGAGATGGTAGCATGGGATCAGACAGGAGAGGAGATGGTATCTAATACATGGGATCAGACAGGAGGAGGAGATGGTATCTAATACATGGGATCAGACAGGAGGAGGAGATGGTATCTAATACATGGGATCAGACAGCAGGAGGAGATGGTATCTAATACATGGGATCAGACAGGAGGAGGAGATGGTATCTAATACATGGGATCAGACAGGAGGAGGAGATGGTATCTAATACATGGGATCAGACAGGAGGAGATGGTGGTATCTAATACATGGGATCAGACAGGAGGAGGAGATGGTATCTAATACATGGGATCAGACAGGAGGAGGAGATGGTATCTAATACATGGGATCAGACAGCAGGAGATGGTATCTAATACATGGGATCAGACAGGAGGAGGAGATGGTATCTAATACATGGGATGGTATGGTATCTAATACATGGGATCAGACAGGAGGAGGAGATGGTATCTAATACATGGGATCAGACAGGAGGAGGAGATGGTATCTAATCAGACAGGAGGAGGAGATGGGATCAGACAGGGAGGGTATCTAATACATGGGATCAGACAGGAGGAGGAGATGGTATCTAATACATGGGATCAGACAGGAGGAGGAGATGGTATGGTATCTAATACATGGGATCAGACAGCAGGAGGAGATGGTATCTAATACATGGGATCAGACAGGAGGAGATGGTATCTAATACATGGGATCAGACAGCAGGAGGAGATGGTATCTAATACATGGGATCAGACAGGAGGAGGAGATGGTATCTAATACATGGGATCAGACAGGAGGAGGAGATGGTATCTAATACATGGGATCAGACAGGAGGAGGAGATGGTATCTAATACATGGGATCAGACAGCAGGAGGAGATGGTATCTAATACATGGGATCAGACAGGAGGAGATGGTATCTAGGGAGACAGAGATGGTATCTAATACATGGGATCAGACAGGAGGAGGAGATGGTATCTAGGAGACAGAGGAGGAGATGGTATCTAATACATGGGATCAGACAGCAGGAGGAGAGATGGTATCTAATACATGGGATCAGACAGGAGGAGATGGTATCTAATACATGGGATCAGACAGCAGGAGGAGATGGTATCTAATACATGGGATCAGACAGGGAGGAGATGGTATCTAATACATGGGATCAGACAGGAGGAGGAGATGGTATCTAATACATGGGATCAGACAGCAGGGAGATGGTATCTAATACATGGGATCAGACAGAGGGAGATGGTATCTAATACATGGGATCAGACAGGAGGAGGAGATGGTATCTATACAGATCAGACAGCAGGAGATGGTATCTAATACATGGGATCAGACAGCAGGAGGAGATGGTATCTAATACATGGGATCAGACAGGAGGAGGAGATGGTATCTAATACATGGGATCAGACAGCAGGAGGAGATGGTATCTAATACATGGGATCAGACAGGAGGAGATGGTATCTAATACATGGGATCAGACAGGAGGAGGAGATGGTATCTAATACATGGGATCAGACAGGAGGAGGAGATGGTATCTAATACATGGGATCAGACAGCAGGAGGAGATGGTATCTAATACATGGGATCAGACAGGAGGAGGAGATGGTATCTAATACATGGGATCAGACAGGAGGAGATGGTATCTAATACATGGGATCAGACAGCAGGAGATGGTATCTAATACATGGGATCAGACAGCAGGAGGAGATGGTATCTAATACATGGGATCAGACAGGAGGAGGGGAGATGGTATCTAATACATGGGATCAGACAGGAGGAGGAGATGGTATCTAATACATGGGATCAGACAGGGAGGAGAGATGGGGATCAGACAGGAGGAGGAGATGGTATCTAATACATGGGATCAGACAGGAGGAGGAGATGGTATCTAATACATGGGATCAGACAGGAGGAGGAGATGGTATCTAATACATGGGATCAGACAGGAGGAGATGGTATCTAATACATGGGAGACAGCAGGAGGAGATGGTATCTAATACATGGGATCAGACAGGGAGGAGATGGTATCTAATACATGGGATGACAGGAGGAGGAGATGGTATCTAATACATGGGATCAGACAGGAGGAGGAGATGGTATCTAATACATGGGATCAGACAGGAGGAGGAGATGGTATCTAATACATGGGATCAGACAGGAGGAGGAGATGGTATCTAATACATGGGATCAGACAGGAGGAGAGGATCTAATACATGGGATCAGACAGGAGGAGATGGTATCTAATGGGATCATGGGAGGAGATCAGACAGGGATCAGACAGAGGAGATGGTATCTAATACATGGGATCAGACAGGAGGAGGAGATGGTATCTAATACATGGGATCAGACAGGAGGAGGAGATGGTATCTAATACATGGGAACAGACAGCAGGAGGAGATGGGATCAGACAGGAGGAGGAGATGGTATCTAATACATGGGATCAGACAGGAGGAGGAGATGGTATCTAATACATGGGATCAGACAGGAGGAGGAGATGGTATCTAATACATGGGATCAGACAGGAGGAGATGGTATCTAATACATGGGATCAGACAGGAGGAGGAGATGGTATCTAATACATGGGATCAGACAGGAGGAGGAGATGGTATCTAATACATGGGATCAGACAGGAGGAGGAGATGGTATCTAATACATGGGATCAGACAGGAGGAGGAGATGGTATCTAATACATGGGATCAGACAGGAGGAGGAGATGGTATCTAATACATGGGATCAGACAGGAGGAGGAGATGGTATCTAATACATGGGATCAGACAGGAGGAGGAGATGGTATCTAATACATGGGATCAGACAGGAGGAGATGGTATCTAATATCAGACAGGAGGAGGAGATGGGGATCAGACAGGAGGAGGAGATGGTATCTAATACATGGGATCAGACAGGAGAGGAGATGGTATCTAATACATGGGATCAGACAGGGATCAGACAGGAGGAGATGGTATCTAATACATGGGATCAGACAGGAGGAGATGGTATCTAATACATGGGATGACAGTATCTAATACATGGGATCAGACAGGAGGAGGAGATGGTATCTAATACATGGGATCAGACAGGAGGAGGAGGTGGTATCTAATACATGGGATCAGACAGCAGGGTTGGTATCTAATACATGGGATCAGACAGTAGGTGGTGTTATTGGAGATGGTATTTTAGTGGTGATAGTATGGTGGTGTTATTGGCTCAGGTTATTTTAGTGGTGATAGTATGGTGGTGTTATTGGGATTTTAGTGGTGATAGGTGTTATTGGTGATAGTATGGTGGTGAGGCTCTGATTATTTTAGTGGTGATAGTATGGTGGTGTTATTGGCTCGGTTATTTTAGTGGTGGTGATAGTATGGTGGTGTTATTGGCTCAGTGGGAGATTATTTTAGTGGTGATAGTATGGTGGTGTTATTGGCTCAGTGGTGAGGTTATTTTAGTGGTGATAGTATGGTGGTGTTATTGGCACAGTGGTGAGGTTATTTTAGTGGTGATAGTATGGTGGTGTTATTGTTTGCTCAGTGGGAGGATTTTAGTGGTGATAGTATGGTTTGTTAGTGGTGGTGTTATTGGTAGTGGTGATAGTATGGTGGTGTTATTGGCTCTGTTATTTTAGTGGTGATAGTATGGTGGTGTTATTAGTGGTGGTGATAGTATGGTGGTGTTATTGGCACAGTGGTGAGGTTATTTTAGTGGTGATAGTATGGTGGTGTTATTGGCTCTGTTATTTTAGGTTATTTTAGTGGTGATAGTATGGTGGTGTTATTGGCTCGGTTATTTTAGTGGTGATAGTATGGTGGTGTTATTGGCTCTGTTATTTTAGTGGTGATAGTATGGTGGTGTTATGGTGTTATTGGTGATAGTATGGTGGTGTTATTGGCTTATTTTAGTGGTGATAGTATGGTGGTGTTATTGTTATCGTATGGTGGTGTTATTATTTTAGTGGTGATAGTATGGTGGTGTTATTGGCTCGGTTATTTTAGTGGTGATAGTATGGTGGTGTTATTGGCACAGTGGTGAGGTTATTTTAGTGGTGATAGTATGGTGGTGTTATTGGCTCTGTTATTTTAGTGGTGATAGTATGGTGGTGTTATTGGCTCAGTGGGAGGTTATTTTAGTGGTGATGGTATGGTGGTGTTATTGGCACAGTGGTGAGGTTATTTTAGTGGTGATAGTATGGTGGTGTTATTGGCTCTGTTATTTTAGTGGTGATAGTATGGTGGTGTTATTGGCACAGTGGTGAGGTTATTTTAGTGGTGATAGTATGGTGGTGTTATTGGCTAGGTTATTTTAGTGGTGATAGTATGGTGGTGTTATTGGCACAGTGGGAGGTTATTTTAGTGGTGATAGTATGGTGGTGTTATTGGCACAGTGGGAGGTTATTTTAGTGGTGATAGTATGGTGGTGTTATTGGCACAGTGGTGAGGTTATTTTAGTGGTGATAGTATGGTGGTGTTATTGGCTCTGTTATTTTAGTGGTGATAGTATGGTGGTGTTATTGGCTCAGTGGTGAGGTTATTTTAGTGGTGACAGTATGGTGGTGTTATTGGCTCGGTTATTTTAGTGGTGACAGTGGTGATTGAGTATTATTTTAGGTGGTGGTGTATTGGCTCGGTTATTTTAGTGGTGACAGTATGGTGATTGATGGTATTTTAGTGGTGATAGTATGGTGGTGTTATTGGCACAGTGGTGAGGTTATTTTAGTGGTGATAGTATGGTGGTGTTATTGGCTCTGTTATTTTAGTGGTGATAGTATGGTGGTGTTATTGGCTCTGTTATTTTAGTGGTGATAGTATGGTGGTGTTATTGGCACAGTGGTGAGGTTATTTTAGTGGTGATAGTATGGTGGTGTTAGTGGGTTAGAGTTATTTTAGTGGTGATAGTATGGTGGTGTTATTGGCACAGTGGTGAGGTTATTTTAGTGGTGATAGTATGGTGGTGTTATTGGCTCTGTTATTTTAGTGGTGACAGTAGGGTTATTTTTAGTGGTGATAGTATGGTGGTGTTATTGGCTAGGTTATTTTAGTGGTGATAGTATGGTGGTGTTATTGGCTCAGTGGGAGGTTATTTTAGTGGTGATAGTATGGTGGTGTTATTGGCTCTGTTATTTTAGTGGTGATAGTATGGTGGTGTTATTGGCTCTGTTATTTTAGTGGTGATAGTATGGTGGTGTTATTGGCTCTGTTATTTTAGTGGTGATAGTATGGTGGTGTTATTGGCTCGGTTATTTTAGTGGTGATAGTATGGTGGTGTTATTGGCTCGGTTATTTTAGTGGTGATAGTATGGTGGTGTTATTGGCTCTGTTATTTTAGTGGTGATAGTATGGTGGTGTTATTGGCTCTGTTATTTTAGTGGTGATAGTATGGTGGTGTTATTGGCTCGGTTATTTTAGTGGTGATAGTATGGTGGTGTTATTGGCTCTGTTATTTTAGTGGTGATAGTATGGTGGTGTTATTGGCTCTGTTATTTTAGTGGTGATAGTATGGTGGTGTTATTGGCTCTGTTATTTTAGTGGTGATAGTATGGTGGTGTTATTGGCTCTGTTATTTTAGTGGTGATAGTATGGTGGTGTTATTGGCTCGGTTATTTTAGTGGTGACAGTATGGTGGTGTTATTGGCTAGGTTATTTTAGTGGTGATAGTATAGCTCTGTTACAGTAGTGATGGTGTCACCATGTGGTGACA
The DNA here is from genome assembly GCF_023373465.1 of Oncorhynchus keta. Classification (NCBI taxonomy): domain Eukaryota; kingdom Metazoa; phylum Chordata; class Actinopteri; order Salmoniformes; family Salmonidae; genus Oncorhynchus; species Oncorhynchus keta. Next base: position 61,821 of record NW_026286283.1, on the reverse strand, counting down.
GTATGGTGGTGTTGTCATATGGTGGGTTATGGTGACACCCAGGGGCCTCTTTCAGTGTTACAAATCACCAAGGTCCAAATAAATGAATCTGGAACACAGCGTAGGGGCTGGCGGCGCTCAGTAAATCAGTTGTTCCAGGTAATGGGGTCAAATGTTCCGTGTCAATGGTTTATTTGATTGGATTGAATGGTTTGTTGAACTTTGAACTCGATGGTTTCTCCTTGACATACACTCATTTTTTTTAACTTAAAAATGTATTCGCAATTACGTTAGGTGGAGTTACCCTATTCTAGATCTTACTCTCTCTCTCCTCATCCTTCTCTCATCCTTCTCCCCTCTCATTCTCCTCTCCTTCTCCCCTCTCATTCTCCTCTCCTTCTCCCTTCTCCCCTCTCATTCTCCTCTCCTTCTCCCTTCTCCCCTCTCATTGTCCTCTCCTTCTCCCCTCTCATTCTCCTCTCCTTCTCCCCTCTCATTCTCCTCTCCTTCTCCTTTCTCCCCTCTCATTGTCCTCTCCTTCTCCCCTCTCATTCTCCTCTCCTTCTCCCCTCTCATTGTCCTCTCCTTCTCCCCTCTCATTGTCCTCTCCTTCTCCCCTCTCATTGTCCTCTCCTTCTCCCCTCTCATTGTCCTCTCCTTCTCCCCTCTCATTGTCCTCTCCTTCTCCCCTCTCATTGTCCTCTCCTTCTCCCCTCTCATTCTGCTCTCCTTCTCCCCTCTCATTCTCCTCTCCTTCTCCCCTCTCATTGTCCTCTCCTTCTCCCCTCTCATTGTCCTCTCCTTCTCCCCTCTCATTGTCCTCTCCTTCTCCCCTCTCATTGTCCTCTCCTTCTCCCCTCTCATTGTCCTCTCCTTCTCCCCTCTCATTCTCCTCTCCTTCTCCCCTCTCATCCTCCTCTCCTTCTCCCCTCTCATCCTTCTCTCCTCTCATTCTCCTTCTCCCCTCTCATCCTCCTCTCCTTCTCATTCTCCTTCTCCCCTCTCATCCTCCTCTCCAGTGTTCCTAACTCGTGCCCGGCCAGTCCGAGGGGTGCGGGGTCATCGGGTTATCGCTACGGACGCAACGTGACATCTGACCTCCAGCTGGCTGCGGAGTTCGCTGCCAAGGCTGTCTCCGAGCAACAGCGGGGCGTTGCCGAGCAACACGGAGAGTCCGGCGGCGGAGACAGCCCCAAGGTATACTTCCCTCTGTGTGTGTGTGTGTGTGTGTGTGTGTGTGTGTATATAATGGGGGTTAATATATATATATATATTAACCCCTCTCTCCTGTCTTATCCAGGATGAATCGAAGCCTCCCTACTCCTACGCCCAGTTGATAGTCCAGGCCATCTCTTCAGCACCAGACAGACAGCTGACCCTGTCTGGAATCTACACACACATCACCAAACACTACCCCTACTATCGCACTGCAGACAAGGGCTGGCAGGTAACTAGACACATCACCTACCCCTACTACCAGGTAACTAGACACATCACCTACCCCTACTACCAGGTAACTAGACACATCACCTACCCCTACTACCAGGTAACTAGACACATCACCTACCCCTACTACCAGGTAACTAGACACATCACCTACCACTACTACCAGGTAACTAGACACATCACCTACCACTACTACCAGGTAACTAGACACATCACCTACCCCTACTACCAGGTAACTAGACACATCACCTCCCCTACCCCTACTACCAGGTAACTAGACACATCACCTACCCCTACTACCAGGTAACTAGACACATCACCTACCCCTACTACCAGGTAACTAGACACATCACCTCCCCTACTACCAGGTAACTAGACACATCACCTACCCCTACTACCAGGTAACTAGACACATCACCTACCCCTACTACCAGGTAACTAGACACATCACCTCCCCTACTACCAGGTAACTAGACACATCACCTACCCCTACTACCAGGTAACTAGACACATCACCTACCCCTACTACCAGGTAACTAGACACATCACCTACCCCTACTACCAGGTAACTAGACACATCACCTACCCCTACTACCAGGTAACTAGACACATCACCTACCCCTACTACCAGGTAACTAGACACATCACCTACCCCTACTACCAGGTAACTAGACACATCACCTACCCCTACTACCAGGTAACTAGACACATCACCTACCCCTACTACCAGGTAACTAGACACATCACCTACCCCTACTACCAGGTAACTAGACACATCACCTACCCCTACTACCAGGTAACTAGACACATCACCTACCCCTACTACCAGGTAACTAGACACATCACCTACCACTACCCCTACTACCAGGTAACTAGACACATCACCTACCCCTACCACTACTACCAGGTAACTAGACACATCACCTACCCCTACTACCAGGTAACTAGACACATCACCTACCCCTACTACCAGGTAACTAGACACATCACCTACCCCTACTACCAGGTAACTAGACACATCACCTACCACTACCCCTACTACCAGGTAACTAGACACATCACCTACCCCTACCACTACTACCAGGTAACTAGACACATCACCTACCCCTACTACCAGGTAACTAGACACATCACCTACCCCTACTACCAGGTAACTAGACACATCACCTACCCCTACTACCAGGTAACTAGACACATCACCTACCCCTACTACCAGGTAACTAGACACATCACCTCCCCCTACTACCAGGTAACTAGACACATCACCTACCCCTACTACCAGGTAACTAGACACATCACCTACCACTACTACCAGGTAACTAGACACATCACCTACCCCTACTACCAGGTAACTAGACACATCACCTACCCCTACTACCAGGTAACTAGACACATCACCTACCCCTACTACCAGGTAACTAGACACATCACCTACCACTACCCCTACTACCAGGTAACTAGACACATCACCTACCCCTACCACTACTACCAGGTAACTGACACATCACCTACCCCTACTACCAGGTAACTAGACACATCACCTACCCCTACTACCAGGTAACTAGACACATCACCTACCCCCCCTACTACCAGGTAACTAGACACATCACCTACCACTACCCCTACTACCAGGTAACTAGACACATCACCTACCACTACCCCTACTACCAGGTAACTAGACACATCACCTACCCCCCCTACTACCAGGTAACTAGACACATCACCTACCACTACTACCAGGTAACTAGACACATCACCTACCCCTACCACTACTACCGGTAACTAGACACATCACCTACCCCTACTACCAGGTAACTAGACACATCACCTCCCCTACTACTACCAGGTAACTAGACACATCACCTACCCCTACTACCAGGTAACTAGACACATCACCTACCCCTACTACCAGGTAACTAGACACATCACCTACCCCTACTACCAGGTAACTAGACACATCACCTACCCCTACTACCAGGTAACTAGACACATCACCTACCCCTACTACCAGGTAACTAGACACATCACCTACCCCTACTACCAGGTAACTAGACACATCACCTACCCCTACTACCAGGTAACTAGACACATCACCTCCCCCTACTACCAGGTAACTAGACACATCACCTACCCCTACTACCAGGTAACTAGACACATCACCTACCCCTACTACCAGGTAACTAGACACATCACCTACCCCTACTACCAGGTAACTAGACACATCACCTACCCCTACTACCAGGTAACTAGACACATCACCTACCACTACCCCTACTACCAGGTAACTAGACACATCACCTACCCCTACCACTACTACCAGGTAACTGACACATCACCTACCCCTACTACCAGGTAACTAGACACATCACCTACCCCTACTACCAGGTAACTAGACACATCACCTACCCCTACTACCAGGTAACTAGACACATCACCTACCACTACCCCTACTACCAGGTAACTAGACACATCACCTACCCCTACCACTACTACCAGGTAACTAGACACATCACCTACCCCTACTACCAGGTAACTAGACACATCACCTACCCCTACTACCAGGTAACTAGACACATCACCTACCCCTACTACCAGGTAACTAGACACATCACCTACCCCTACTACCAGGTAACTAGACACATCACCTACCCCTACTACCAGGTAACTAGACACATCACCTACCCCTACTACCAGGTAACTAGACACATCACCTACCCCTACTACCAGGTAACTAGACACATCACCTACCCCTACTACCAGGTAACTAGACACATCACCTACCCCTACTACCAGGTAACTAGACACATCACCTACCCCTACTACCAGGTAACTAGACACATCACCTACCCCTACCCCTACTACCAGGTAACTAGACACATCACCTACCCCTACTACCAGGTAACTAGACACATCACCTCCCCTACTACCAGGTAACTAGACACATCACCTACCCCTACTACCAGGTAACTAGACACATCACCTCCCCTACTACCAGGTAACTAGACACATCACCTCCCCCTACTACCAGGTAACTAGACACATCACCTACCCCTACTACCAGGTAACTAGACACATCACCTACCCCTACTACCAGGTAACTAGACACATCACCTCCCCTACTACCAGGTAACTAGACACATCACCTACCCCTACTACCAGGTAACTAGACACATCACCTCCCCCTACTACCAGGTAACTAGACACATCACCTCCCCTACTACCAGGTAACTAGACACATCACCTCCCCTACTACCAGGTAACTAGACACATCACCTACCCTACTACCAGGTAACTAGACACATCACCTACCACTACTACCAGGTAACTAGACACATCACCTCCCCTACTACCAGGTAACTAGACACATCACCTACCACTACCCCTACTACCAGGTAACTAGACACATTACCCTACCACTACTACCAGGTAACTAGACACATCACCTACCCCTACTACCAGGTAACTAGACACATCACCTACCCCTACTACCAGGTAACTAGACACATCACCTACCCCTACTACCAGGTAACTAGACACATCACCTACCCCTACTACCAGGTAACTAGACACATCACCTACCCCTACTACCAGGTAACTAGACACATCACCTACCCCTACTACCAGGTAACTAGACACATCACCTACCCCTACTACCAGGTAACTAGACACATCACCTACCCCTACTACCAGGTAACTAGACACATCACCTACCCCTACTACCAGGTAACTAGACACATCACCTACCCCTACTACCAGGTAACTAGACACATCACCTCCCCCTACTACCAGGTAACTAGACACATCACCTACCCCTACTACCAGGTAACTAGACACATCACCTACCCCTACCACTACTACCAGGTAACTAGACACATCACCTACCCCTACTACCAGGTAACTAGACACATCACCTACCCCTACCACTACTACCAGGTAACTAGACACATCACCTACCACTACTACCAGGTAACTAGACACATCACCTACCCCTACTACCAGGTAACTAGACACATCACCTACCCCTACTACCAGGTAACTAGACACATCACCTACCCCTACTACCAGGTAACTAGACACATCACCTACCCCTACTACCAGGTAACTAGACACATCACCTACCCTACTACCAGGTAACTAGACACATCACCTCCCCTACTACCAGGTAACTAGACACATCACCTACCCCTACTACCAGGTAACTAGACACATCACCTACCCCTACTACCAGGTAACTAGACACATCACCTACCCCTACTACCAGGTAACTAGACACATCACCTCCCCTACTACCAGGTAACTAGACACATCACCTACCCCTACTACCAGGTAACTAGACACATCACCTCCCCTACTCCAGGTGTGATTGGATACCAGGTAACTACACACATCACCTACCCCTACTACCAGGTAACTAGACACATCACCTCCCCTACTACCAGGTAACTAGACACATCACCTACCCCTACTACCAGGTAACTAGACACATCACCTCCCCTACTACCAGGTAACTAGACACATCACCTACCCCTACTACCAGGTAACTAGACACATCACCTACCCCTACTACCAGGTAACTAGACACATCACCTACCCCTACTACCAGGTAACTAGACACATCACCTACCCCTACTACCAGGTAACTAGACACATCACCTACCCCTACTACCAGGTAACTAGACACATCACCTACCCCTACTACCAGGTAACTAGACACATCACCTACCCCTACTACCAGGTAACTAGACACATCACCTACCCCTACTACCAGGTAACTAGACACATCACCTCCCCCTACTACCAGGTAACTAGACACATCACCTACCCCTACTACCAGGTAACTAGACACATCACCTACCCCTACTACCAGGTGTGATAACTAGACACATCACCTACCCCTACTACCAGGTAACTAGACACATCACCTACCCCTACTACCAGGTAACTAGACACATCACCTCCCCTACTACCAGGTAACTAGACACATCACCTACCCCTAATACCAGGTAACTAGACACATCACCTACCCCTACTACCAGGTAACTAGACACATCACCTCCCCTACTACCAGGTAACTAGACACATCACCTACCCTACTACCAGGTAACTAGACACATCACCTACCCCTACTACCAGGTAACTAGACACATCACCTACCCCTACTACCAGGTAACTAGACACATCACCTACCCCTACTACCAGGTAACTAGACACATCACCTCCCCTACTACCAGGTAACTAGACACATCACCTACCCCTACTACCAGGTAACTAGACACATCACCTACCCCTACTACCAGGTAACTAGACACATCACCTACCCCTACTACCAGGTAACTAGACACATCACCTACCCCTACTACCAGGTAACTAGACACATCACCTACCACTACTACCAGGTAACTCACCTACCCCTAGACACATCACCTACCCCTACTACCAGGTAACTAGACACATCACCTACCCCTACTACCAGGTAACTAGACACATCACCTACCCCTACTACCAGGTAACTAGACACATCACCTACCCCTGGTAACTGGACTACCAGGTAACTAGACACATCACCTACCCCTACTACCAGGTAACTAGACACATCACCTACCCCTACTACCAGGTAACTAGACACATCACCTACCCCTACTACCAGGTAACTAGACACATCACCTACCCCTACTACCAGGTAACTAGACACATCACCTCCCCCTACTACCAGGTAACTAGACACATCACCTACCCCTACTACCAGGTAACTAGACACATCACCTACCCCTACTACCAGGTAACTAGACACATCACCTACCCCTACTACCAGGTAACTAGACACATCACCTACCCCTACTACCAGGTAACTAGACACATCACCTACCCCTACTACCAGGTAACTAGACACATCACCTCCCCTACTACCAGGTAACTAGACACATCACCTACCCCTACTACCAGGTAACTAGACACATCACCTCCCCCTACCACCAGGTAACTAGGTGTTTGATGTAATGTTGTGTTCTCTCTCCGAAGTATCACCGACTCTCCTCCCCTTCCTCTGTTCCCAGAACTCGATCCGCCACAACCTGTCTCTGAACCGCTACTTCCTGAAGGTGGCTCGTAGCCAGGAGGAGCCTGGGAAAGGTAGTTTCTGGCGCGTGGACTCGGCCTCCGAGGGCAAGCTGGTGGAACAAGCCTTCAGGAAGAGACGGCAGAGGGGCGTGGCCTGCTTCCGCACGCCGTTCGGACCGCTCTCGTCCAGGTACGACCCCTGACCTCTAGCTAATCCCTGACCTCTAGCTGACCTCTAGCTAATCCCTGATCTCTAGCTAATCCCTGATCTCTAGCTGACCTCTAGCTAATCCCTGATCTCTAGCTGACCTCTAGCTAATCCCTGATCTCTAGCTGACCTCTAGCTAATCCCTGACCTCTAGCTGACCTCTAGCTAATCCCTAACCTCTAGCTGACCTCTAGCTAATCCCTGATCTCTAGCTGACCTCTAGCTAATCCCTGATCTCTAGCTGACCTCTAGCTAATCCCTAACCTCTAGCTGACCTCTTGCTAATCCCTGATCTCTAGCTGACCTCTAGCTAATCCCTGATCTCTAGCTGACCTCTAGCTAATCCCTGATCTCTAGCTGACCTCTAGCTAATCCCTGATCTCTAGCTGACCTCTAGCTAATCCCTGACCTCTAGCTGACCTCTAGCTAATCCCTGATCTCTAGCTGACCTCTAGCTAATCCCTGATCTCTAGCTGACCTCTAGCTAATCCCTGACCTCTAGCTAATCCCTGAATTCTAGCTGACCTCTAGCTAATCAAGTTCGTGAAGAGCAACTGTTAGTAGAACCAGGTGTGTTATAGTGCAGGGTTGTAGTAAAAGCCTGCACACACAGTAGCTTCTCTTCAGACCCTCCACGATGTATTGACCTGTCAACCCGCAGTTAAACAGTTATAATCTGTCTGCTTCTGCCTCTGTTTAACTCTCTCTGTCCTCTGTCAGTTAAACAGTTATAATCTGTCTGTTTCTGCCTCTGTTTAACTCCCTCTGTCAGTTAAACAGTTATAATCTGTCTGCTTCTGCCTCTGTTTAACTCTCTCTGTCCTCTGTCAGTTAAACAGTTATAATCTGTCTGCTTCTGCCTCTGTTTAACTCCCTCTGTCAGTTAAACAGTTATAATCTGTCTTGCTTCTGCCTCTGTTTAACTCTAAGTCTCTCTCTGTCAGTTAAACAGTTATAATCTGTCTGCTTCTGCCTCTGTTTAACTCTCTCTGTCCTCTGTCAGTTAAACAGTTATAATCTGTCTGCTTCTGCCTCTGTTTAACTCCCTCTGTCAGTTAAACAGTTATAATCTAACGTCTGCTTCTGCCTCTGTTTAACTCCCTCTGTCCTCTGTCAGTTAAACAGTTATAATCTGTCTGCTTCTGCCTCTGTTTAACTCCCTGTGTCCTCTGTCAGTTAAACAGTTATAATCTGTCTGCTTCTGCCTCTGTTTAACTTCCTCTGTCAGTTAAACAGTTATAATCTGTCTGCTTCTGCCTCTGTTTAACTCCCTCTGTCAGTTAAACAGTTATAATCTGTCTGCTTCTGCCTCTGTTTAACTCTCTCTGTCAGTTAAACAGTTATAATCTGTCTGCTTCTAAGCCTCTGTTTAACTCCCTGTCTCAGTAGTTGATTGGAACAGTTATAGTAATCTGTCTGCTTCTACCTGTGATTTAACTCTCTCTGTCAGTTAAACAGTTTGGATAAACACAGTAAGTCTGCTTCTGCCTCTGTGTTAACTCAGTAAGTCTCTGTCAGTTAAACAGTTATAAACACAGTAAGTCTGCTTCAGTAAGGTGTGATTTAACTCCCTCTGTCCTCTCAGTCAGTTAAACAGTTATAATCTGTCTGAACTTCTGCCTCTGTTTAACTCCTCTGTCAGTTAAACAGTTATAAGTCTGTCTGTTTCTTGGACAGTTACTTCTTGATTCTCTCTCTCTCAGTAAGGTGTCTCTCCTCTCTCTCTCTCGTAAGGTGTGATTGGATAGAACAAAGTAAGTCTCTCTCTCAGTGAGGTGTGATTGGATAGAACACAGTAAGTCTCTCTCTCTCAGTAAGGTGTGATTGGATAGAACACAGTAAGTCTCTCTCAGTAAGGTGTGATTGGATAGAACACAGTAAGTCTCTCTCTCAGTAAGGTGTGATTGGATAGAACACAGTAAGTCTCTCTCTCAGTAAGGTGTGATTGGATAGAACACAGTAAGTCTCTCTCAGTAAGGTGTGATTGGATAGAACACAGTAAGTCTCTCTCTCAGTAAGGTGTGATTGGATAGAACACAGTAAGTCTCTCTCTCAGTAAGGTGTGATTGGATAGAACACAGTAAGTCTCTCTCTCTCAGTAGGTGTGATTGGATAGAACACAGTAAGTCTCTCTCTCAGTAAGGTGTGATTGGATAGAACACAGTAAGTCTCTCTCTCAGTAAGGTGTGATTGGATAGAACACAGTAAGTCTCTCTCTCAGTAAGGTGTGATTAGATAGAACACAGTAAGTCTCTCTCTCTCAGTAAGGTGTGATTGGATAGAACACAGTAAGTCTCTCTCTCAGTAAGGTGTGATTGGATAGAACACAGTAAGTCTCTCTCTCAGTAAGGTGTGATTGGATAGAACACAGTAAGTCTCTCTCTCAGTAAGGTGTGATTGGATAGAACACAGTAAGTCTCTCTCTCTCAGTAAGGTGTGATTGGATAGAACACAGTAAGTCTCTCTCTCAGTGAGGTGTGATTGGATAGAACACAGTAAGTCTCTCTCTCAGTAAGGTGTGATTGGATAGAACACAGTAAGTCTCTCTCTCAGTAAGGTGTGATTGGATAGAACACAGTAAGTCTCTCTCTCAGTAAGGTGTGATTGGATAGAACACAGTAAGTCTCTCTCTCAGTAAGGTGTGATTGGATAGAACACAGTAAGTCTCTCTCTCAGTAAGGTGTGATTGGATAGAACACAGTAAGTCTCTCTCTCAGTAAGGTGTGATTGGATAGAACACAGTAAGTCTCTCTCTCTCTCAGTAAGGTGTGATTGGATAGAACACAGTAAGTCTCTCTCTCTCTCAGTAAGGTGTGATTGGATAGAACACAGTAAGTCTCTCTCTCAGTAAGGTGTGATTGGATAGAACACAGTAAGTCTCTCTCTCAGTAAGGTGTGATTGGATAGAACACAGTAAGTCTCTCTCTCAGTAAGGTGTGATTGGATAGAACACAGTAAGTCTCTCTCTCAGTAAGGTGTGATTGGATAGAACACAGTAAGTCTCTCTCTCTCTCAGTAAGGTGTGATTGGATAGAACACAGTAAGTCTCTCTCTCAGTAAGGTGTGATTGGATAGAACACAGTAAGTCTCTCTCTCAGTAAGGTGTGATTGGATAGAACACAGTAAGTCTCTCTCTCAGTAAGGTGTGATTGGATAGAACACAGTAAGTCTCTCTCTCTCAGTAAGGTGTGATTGGATAGAACACAGTAAGTCTCTCTCTCTCTCAGTAAGGTGTGATTGGATAGAACACAGTAAGTCTCTCTCTCAGTAAGGTGTGATTGGATAGAACACAGTAAGTCTCTCTCTCTCAGTAAGGTGTGATTGGATAGAACACAGTAAGTCTCTCTCTCAGTAAGGTGTGATTGGATAGAACACAGTAAGTCTCTCTCTCAGTAAGGTGTGATTGGATAGAACACAGTAAGTCTCTCTCTCAGTAAGGTGTGATTGGATAGAACACAGTAAGTCTCTCTCTCAGTAAGGTGTGATTGGATAGAACACAGTAAGTCTCTCTCTCTCAGTAAGGTGTGATTGGATAGAACACAGTAAGTCTCTCTCTCAGTAAGGTGTGATTGGATAGAACACAGTAAGTCTCTCTCTCAGTAAGGTGTGATTGGATAGAACACAGTAAGTCTCTCTCTCAGTAAGGTGTGATTGGATAGAACACAGTAAGTCTCTCTCTCAGTAAGGTGTGATTGGATAGAACACAGTAAGTCTCTCTCTCAGTAAGGTGTGATTGGATAGAACACAGTAAGTCTCTCTCTCAGTAAGGTGTGATTGGATAGAACACAGTAAGTCTCTCTCTCTCAGTAAGGTGTGATTGGATAGAACACAGTAAGTCTCTCTCTCTCAGTAAGGTGTGATTGGATAGAACACAGTAAGTCTCTCTCTCTCAGTAAGGTGTGATTGGATAGAACACAGTAAGTCTCTCTCTCAGTAAGGTGTGTGTCTGAAAACAATCCTGGAGTGTGTGTTCGCTCTCACCTTGTGAAAAGTCCCATTCTCAGTCTGAGAGGAGAGGGTGGTGTGTTTCGCTGGAGGGGGTCGTGTTTCGCTGGAGGGGGGCGGGTTTCGCTGGAGGGGGTCGTGTTTCGCTGGAGGGGGTCGTGTTTCGCTGGAGGGGGTCGTGTTTCGCTGGAGGGGGTCGTGTTTCGCTGGAGGGTGTTGTGTTTGCAGTGTGTTAATGCCCTAACCATTCCCCCTCTCTAGGAGTGCCCCAGCCTCCCCCACCCACCAGGGTCTCCTCTCCCCTCCCTCCAGTGGTCTTCAGACCCCAGAGTGTCTCTCTAGAGAGGGATCTCCGCTGTCTCACCACCACGACCTCGCTCACAAACTGGCCTCCGTACCAGAGTACAGATATACACAGAGCGCCCCAGGTAGGAAGGCATCTACACTATAACCTGTCCTCACTAGATACAGAGCTCCCCAGGTAGAGACACATCTACACCATAACCTGTCCTCACTAGATACAGAGCTCCCCAGGTAGAGACACATCTACACTATAACCTGTCCTCACTAGATACAGAGCTCCCCAGGTAGAGACACATCTACACCATAACCTGTCCTCCTCACTAGATACAGAGCTCCCCAGGTAGAGACACATCTACACCATAACCTGTCCTCACTAGATACAGAGCTCCCCAGGTAGGGACACATCTACACCATAACCTGTCCTCACTAGATACAGAGCTCCCCAGGTAGAGACACATCTACACCATAACCTGTCCTCCTCACTAGATACAGAGCTCCCCAGGTAGAGACACATCTACACCATAACCTGTCCTCCTCACTAGATACAGAGCTCCCCAGGTAGAGACACATCTACACCATAACCTGTCCTCACTAGATACAGAGCTCCCCAGGTAGAGACACATCTACACCATAACCTGTCCTCACTAGATACAGAGCTCCCCAGGTAGAGACACATCTACACCATAACCTGTCCTCACTAGATACAGAGCTCCCCAGGTAGAGACACATCTACACCATAACCTGTCCTCACTAGATACAGAGCTCCCCAGGTAGAGACACATCTACACCATAACCTGTCCTCACTAGATACAGAGCTCCCCAGGTAGGGACACATCTACACCATAACCTGTCCTCACTAGATACAGAGCTCCCCAGGTAGAGACACATCTACACTATAACCTGTCCTCACTAGATACAGAGCTCCCCAGGTAGAGACACATCTACACCATAACCTGTCCTCACTAGATACAGAGCTCCCCAGGTAGAGACACATCTACACCATAACCTGTCCTCCTCACTAGATACAGAGCTCCCCAGGTAGAGACACATCTACACCATAACCTGTCCTCACTAGATACAGAGCTCCCCAGGTAGAGACACATCTACACCATAACCTGTCCTCACTAGATACAGAGCTCCCCAGGTAGGAAGGCATCTACACCATAACCTGTCCTCACTAGATACAGAGCTCCCCAGGTAGAGACACATCTACACCATAACCTGTCCTCCTCACTAGATACAGAGCTCCCCAGGTAGAGACACATCTACACCATAACCTGTCCTCACTAGATACAGAGCTCCCCAGGTAGAGACACATCTACACCATAACCTGTCCTCACTAGATACAGAGCTCCCCAGGTAGAGACACATCTACACCATAACCTGTCCTCCTCACTAGATACAGAGCTCCCCAGGTAGAGACACATCGACACCATAACCTGTCCTCCTCACTAGATACAGAGCTCCCCAGGTAGAGACACATCTACACCATAACCTGTCCTCCTCACTAGATACAGAGCTCCCCAGGTAGAGACACATCTACACCATAACCTGTCCTCCTCACTAGATACAGAGCTCCCCAGGTAGAGACACATCTACACCATAACCTGTCCTCCTCACTAGATACAGAGCTCCCCAGGTAGAGACACATCTACACCATAACCTGTCCTCCTCACTAGATACAGAGCTCCCCAGGTAGAGACACATCTACACCATAACCTGTCCTCCTCACTAGATACAGAGCTCCCCAGGTAGAGACACATCTACACCATAACCTGTCCTCCTCACTAGATACAGAGCTCCCCAGGTAGAGACACATCTACACCATAACCTGTCCTCCTCACTAGATACAGAGCTCCCCAGGTAGAGACACATCTACACCATAACCTGTCCTCACTAGATACAGAGCTCCCCAGGTAGAGACACATCTACACCATAACCTGTCCTCCTCACTAGATACAGAGCTCCCCAGGTAGGGACACATCTACACCATAACCTGTCCTCCTCACTAGATACAGAGCTCCCCAGGTAGAGACACATCTACACCATAACCTGTCCTCCTCACTAGATACAGAGCTCCCCAGGTAGAGACACATCTACACCATAACCTGTCCTCCTCACTAGATACAGAGCTCCCCAGGTAGAGACACATCTACACCATAACCTGTCCTCACTAGATACAGAGCTCCCCAGGTAGAGACACATCTACACTATAACCTGTCCTCACTAGATACAGAGCTCCCCAGGTAGAGACACATCTACACTATAACCTGTCCTCACTAGATACAGAGCTCCCCAGGTAGAGACACATCTACACCATAACCTGTCCTCCTCACTAGATACAGAGCTCCCCAGGTAGGGACACATCTACACCATAACCTGT
>NW_026286283.1:0-42500 GCF_023373465.1 Oncorhynchus keta | reverse complement strand
TACTGTACTATAATACTCTAATACTCTGTACTATACTATAATACTCTGTACTATAATACTCAGTACTATACTATAATACTCTGTACTATACTATAATACTCTGTACTATACTATACTACGCTGTACTATACTATAATACTCTGTACTATACTATAATACTCTGTACTATACTATAATACTCTGTACTATACTATCATACTCTGTACTATACTATAATACTGTATACCACACCTGGGTCACACAGGTGATATGATACTATAATACTCTGTACTACTCTGTGGATCTCAGCTGTGTGACCCCAGGTGTGGATCTCAGCTTTGTGACCCCAGGTGTGGATCTCAGCTGTGTGACCCCAGGTGTGGATCTCAGCTGCGTGACCCCAGGTGTGGATCTCAGCTGTGTGACCCCAGGTGTGGATCTCAGCTGCGTGACCCCAGGTGTGGATCTCAGCTGCGTGACCCCAGGTGTGGATCTCAGCTGCGTGACCCCAGGTGTGGATCTCAGCTGCGTGACCCCAGGTGTGGATCTCAGCTGTGTGACCCCAGGTGTGGATCTCAGCTGTGTGACCCCAGGTGTGGATCTCAGCTGTGTGACCCCAGGTGTGGATCTCAGCTGTGTGACCCCAGGTGTGGATCTCAGCTGTGTGACCCCAGGTGTGGATCTCAGCTTGTGTGACCCCAGGTGTGGATCTCAGCTTGTGTGACCCCAGGTGTGGATCTCAGCTGTGTGACCCCAGGTGTGGATCTCAGCTGTGTGACCCCAGGTGTGGATCTCAGCTGTGTGTACAGTTTAATATTTTAGCATTATCATTTCATCCCTTTAAAAAGCCTTAAATATTTCTAATTTTTTCTTGTTGTTTTATCTAGGGAACTTTTACTTTTACCATTAAAGAATGTTTTTAATGTTAAGGAGGAAGACTTTTATTTTGTAATGTTGCAGACTGCTTTCAGAACAGGACTTTTATTTTGTAATGTTGCAGACTGCTTGTTGCAGACTGCTTCAGAACAGGACTTTTATTTTGTAATGTTGCAGACTGCATCAGAACAGGACTTTTATTTTGTAATGTTGCAGACTGCATCAGAACAGGACTTTTATTTTGTAATGTTGCAGACTGCTTCAGAACAGGACTTTTATTTTGTAACGTTGCAGACTGCTTCAGAACAGGACTTTTATTTTGTAATGTTGCTTCAGAACAGGACTTTTATTTTGTAAACGTTGCAGAGAGAGAAGCGCGTTTCAGATCGGTACATGGGTGTTTGTGACTTGCAGGGAAGGAGGTAGAACCTTCTGGAATATGCTTCCCTAATGGCATCCTGTACCCTACATAGTGCACTACTGCAGACCTCCAGAAGGCTATAACTTCCATCTCCCTTCCCTACAAGTCAACAAACCCCATGTCCTGATCTGAAACGTGCTTCTCTCTCTGCAACGTTACAGAATAAACAAGACTGTAATACTCTGTAAGCAGGAATAACCTTTTTTGTCAGGGGAATTGAAAGGTGGGACCAACTCAACTTAACTACACAGCTACAATTTATAACTTAAAAAAATAAATTATAATAATCTGACTCTCCCTTTTTCTTTCTCTCTGACTCTGTCCTGTGACTCCTCACCCTCCTGTTTCTCTCTGACTCTGTCCTGTGACTCCTCACCCTCCTGTTTCTCTCTGACTCTGTCCTGTGACTCCTCACCTCCTGTTTCTCTCTGACTCTGTCCTGTGACTCCTCACCCTCCTGTTTCTCTCTGACTCTGTCCTGTTTGACTCTCACCCTCCTGTTTCTCTCTGTCTGTCCTGACTCCTCACCCTCCTGTTTCTCTCTGACTCTGTCCTGTTTGACTCCTCACCCTCCTGTTTCTCTCTGACTCTGTCCTGTGTGACTCCTCACCCTCCTGTTTCTCTCTGACTCTGTCCTGTGTGACTCCTCACCCTCCTGTTTCTCTCTGACTCTGTCCTGTTTGACTCCTCACCCTCCTGTTTCTCTCTGACTCTGTCCTGTTTGACTCCTCACCCTCCTGTTTCTCTCTGACTCTGTCCTGTTTGACTCCTCACCCTCCTGTTTCTCTCTGACTCTGTCCTGTGACTCCTCACCCTCCTGTTTCTCTTCTGTCCTGTGACTCCTCACCCTCCTGTTTCTCTCTGACTCTGTCCTGTTTGACTCCTCACCCTCCTGTTTCTCTCTGACTCTGTCCTGTGTGACTCCTCACCCTCCTGTTTCTCTCTGACTCTGTCCTGTGACTCCTCACCCTCCTGTTTCTCTCTGACTCTGTCCTGTTTGACTCCTCACCCTCCTGTTTCTCTCTGACTCTGTCCTGTTTGACTCCTCACCCTCCTGTTTCTCTCTGACTCTGTCCTGTTTGACTCCTCACCCTCCTGTTTCTCTCTGACTCTGTCCTGTTTGACTCCTCACCCTCCTGTTTCTCTCTGACTCTGTCCTGTGACTCCTCACCCTCCTGTTTCTCTCTGACTCTGTCCTGTTTGACTCCTCACCCTCCTGTTTCTCTCTGACTCTGTCACTCCTCCTGTTTCTCTCTGACTCTGTCCTGTTTGACTCCTCACCCTCCTGTTTCTCTCTGACTCTGTCCTGTTTGACTCCTCACCCTCCTGTTTCTCTCTGACTCTGTCCTGTGACTCCTCACCCTCCTGTTTCTACCTGTTTGACTCTCACCCTCCTGTTTCTCTCTGACTCTGTCCTGTTTCTCTCTGACTGTCCTGTGACTCCTCACCCTCCTGTTTCTACCTGTTTGACTCCTCACCCTCCTGTTTCTCTCTGACCATGTCCTGTGTGACTCCTCACCCTCCTGTTTCTCTCTGACTCTGTCCTGTTTGACTCCTCACCCTCCTGTTTCTCTCTGACTCTGTCCTGTTTGACTCCTCACCCTCCTGTTTCTCTCTGACTCTGTCCTGTTTGACTCCTCACCCTCCTGTTTCTCTCTGACTCTGTCCTGTTTGACTCCTCACCCTCCTGTTTCTCTCTGACTCTGTCCTGTGACTCCTCACCCTCCTGTTTCTCTCTGACTCTGTCCTGTTTGACTCCTCACCCTCCTGTTTCTCTCTGACTCTGTCCTGTTTGACTCCTCACCCTCCTGTTTCTCTCTGACTCTGTCCTGTTTGACTCCTCACCCTCCTGTTTCTCTCTGACTCTGTTTGACTCCTCACCCTCCTGTTTCTCTCTGACTCTGTCCTGTTTGACTCCTCACCCTCCTGTTTCTCTCTGACTCTGTCCTGTTTGACTCCTCACCCTCCTGTTTCTCTCTGACTCTGTCCTGTGACTCCTCACCCTCCTGTTTCTACCTGTTTGACTCCTCACCCTCCTGTTTCTCTCTGACTCTGTCCTGTTTCTCTCTGACTGTCCTGTGACTCCTCACCCTCCTGTTTCTACCTGTTTGACTCCTCACCCTCCTGTTTCTCTCTGACTCTGTCCTGTGTGACTCCTCACCCTCCTGTTTCTCTCTGACTCTGTCCTGTGACTCCCTCACCCTCCTGTTTCTACCTGTTTGACTCCTCACCCTCCTGTTTCTCTCTGACTCTGTCCTGTGACTCCTCACCCTCCTGTTTCTCTCTGACTCTGTCCTGTGTGACTCCTCACCCTCCTGTTTCTCTCTGACTCTGTCCTGTGACTCCTCACCCTCCTGTTTCTCTCTGACTCTGTCCTGTGACTCCTCACCTCCTGTTTCTCTCTGACTCTGTCCTGTGTGACTCCTCACCCTCCTGTTTCTCTCTGACTCTGTCCTGTGTGACTCCTCACCCTCCTGTTTCTCTCTGACTCTGTCCTGTTTGACTCCTCACCCTCCTGTTTCTCTCTGACTCTGTCCTGTTTGACTCCTCCCCCTCCTGTTTCTCTCTGACTCTGTCCTGTGACTCCTCACCCTCCTGTTTCTCTCTGACTCTGTCCTGTGACTCCTCACCCTCCTGTTTCTCTCTGACTCTGTCCTGTTTGACTCCTCACCCTCCTGTTTCTCTCTGACTCTGTCCTGTGTGACTCCTCACCCTCCTGTTTCTCTCTGACTCTGTCCTGTGTGACTCCTCACCCTCCTGTTTCTCTCTGACTCTGTCCTGTGTGACTCCTCACCCTCCTGTTTCTCTCTGACTCTGTCCTGTGACTCCTCACCCTCCTGTTTCTCTCTGACTCTGTCCTGTGACTCCTCACCCTCCTGTTTCTCTCTGTTTCTCTCTGACTCTGTCCTGTTTGACTCCTCACCCTCCTGTTTCTCTCTGACTCTGTCCTGTGACTCCTCACCCTCCTGTTTCTCTCTGACTCTGTCCTGTTTGACTCCTCACCCTCCTGTTTCTCTCTGACTCTGTCCTGTTTGACTCCTCACCCTCCTGTTTCTCTCTGACTCTGTCCTGTTTGACTCCTCACCCTCCTGTTTCTCTCTGACTCTGTCCTGTTTGACTCCTCACCCTCCTGTTTCTCTCTGACTCTGTCCTGTGACTCCTCACCCTCCTGTTTCTACCTGTTTGACTCCTCACCCTCCTGTTTCTCTCTGACTCTGTCCTGTTTCTCTCTGACTGTCCTGTGACTCCTCACCCTCCTGTTTCTACCTGTTTGACTCCTCACCCTCCTGTTTCTCTCTGACTCTGTCCTGTGTGACTCCTCACCCTCCTGTTTCTCTCTGACTCTGTCCTGTGACTCCTCACCCTCCTGTTTCTACCTGTTTGACTCCTCACCCTCCTGTTTCTCTCTGACTCTGTCCTGTGACTCCTCACCCTCCTGTTTCTCTCTGACTCTGTCCTGTGACTCCTCACCCTCCTGTTTCTCTCTGACTCTGTCCTGTGACTCCTCACCCTCCTGTTTCTCTCTGACTCTGTCCTGTGACTCCTCACCTCCTGTTTCTCTCTGACTCTGTCCTGTGTGACTCCTCACCCTCCTGTTTCTCTCTGACTCTGTCCTGTGACTCCTCACCCTCCTGTTTCTCTCTGACTCTGTCCTGTGTGACTCCTCACCCTCCTGTTTCTCTCTGACTCTGTCCTGTGTGACTCCTCACCCTCCTGTTTCTCTCTGACCATGTCCTGTGTGACTCCTCACCCTCCTGTTTCTCTCTGACTCTGTCCTGTTTGACTCCTCACCCTCCTGTTTCTCTCTGACTCTGTCCTGTTTGACTCCTCACCCTCCTGTTTCTCTCTGACTCTGTCCTGTTTGACTCCTCACCCTCCTGTTTCTCTCTGACTCTGTCCTGTTTGACTCCTCACCCTCCTGTTTCTCTCTGACTCTGTCCTGTGACTCCTCACCCTCCTGTTTCTCTCTGACTCTGACTCCTCACCCTCCTGTTTCTCTCTGACTCTGTCCTGTTTGACTCCTCACCCTCCTGTTTCTCTCTGACTCTGTCCTGTTTGACTCCTCACCCTCCTGTTTCTCTCTGACTCTGTCCTGTTTGACTCCTCACCCTCCTGTTTCTGACTCTGTCCTGTTTGACTCCTCACCCTCCTGTTTCTCTCTGACTCTGTCCTGTTTGACTCCTCACCCTCCTGTTTCTCTCTGACTCTGTCCTGTCTCTCACCCTCCTGTTTCTACCTGTTTGACTCCTCACCCTCCTGTTTCTCTCTGACTCTGTCCTGTTTGACTGTCCTCTCCTCACCCTCCTGTTTCTCCTCTTTGACTCTGTCCTGTTTCTCTCTGACTCTGTCCTGTGTGACTCCTCACCCTCCTGTTTCTCTCTGACTCTGTCCTGTTTGACTCCTCACCCTCCTGTTTCTCTCTGACTCTGTCCTGTTTGACTCCTCACCCTCCTGTTTCTCTCTGACTGTCCTGTTTGACTCTCACCCTCCTGTTTCTCTGACTCTGTCCTGTGACTCCTCACCCTCCTGTTTCTCTCTGACTCTGTCCTGTTTGACTCCTCACCCTCCTGTTTCTCTCTGACTCTGTCCTGTTTGACTCCTCACCCTCCTGTTTCTCTCTGACTCTGTCCTGTTTGACTCCTCACCCTCCTGTTTCTCTCTGACTCTGTCCTGTTTGACTCCTCACCCTCCTGTTTCTCTCTGACTCTGTCCTGTGACTCCTCACCCTCCTGTTTCTACCTGTTTGACTCCTCACCCTCCTGTTTCTCTCTGACTCTGTCCTGTTTCTCTCTGACTGTCCTGTGACTCCTCACCCTCCTGTTTCTACCTGTTTGACTCCTCACCCTCCTGTTTCTCTCTGACTCTGTCCTGTGTGACTCCTCACCCTCCTGTTTCTCTCTGACTCTGTCCTGTGACTCCTCACCCTCCTGTTTCTACCTGTTTGACTCCTCACCCTCCTGTTTCTCTCTGACTCTGTCCTGTGACTCCTCACCCTCCTGTTTCTCTCTGACTCTGTCCTGTGACTCCTCACCCTCCTGTTTCTCTCTGACTCTGTCCTGTGACTCCTCACCCTCCTGTTTCTCTCTGACTCTGTCCTGTGACTCCTCACCTCCTGTTTCTCTCTGACTCTGTCCTGTGTGACTCCTCACCCTCCTGTTTCTCTCTGACTCTGTCCTGTGACTCCTCACCCTCCTGTTTCTCTCTGACTCTGTCCTGTGTGACTCCTCACCCTCCTGTTTCTCTCTGACTCTGTCCTGTGTGACTCCTCACCCTCCTGTTTCTCTCTGACCATGTCCTGTGTGACTCCTCACCCTCCTGTTTCTCTCTGACTCTGTCCTGTTTGACTCCTCACCCTCCTGTTTCTCTCTGACTCTGTCCTGTTTGACTCCTCACCCTCCTGTTTCTCTCTGACTCTGTCCTGTTTGACTCCTCACCCTCCTGTTTCTCTGACTCTGTCCTGTTTGACTCCTCACCCTCCTGTTTCTCTCTGACTCTGTCCTGTGACTCCTCACCCTCCTGTTTCTCTCTGACTCTGTCCTGTTTGACTCCTCACCCTCCTGTTTCTCTCTGACTCTGTCCTGTTTGACTCCTCACCCTCCTGTTTCTCTCTGACTCTGTCCTGTTTGACTCCTCACCCTCCTGTTTCTCTCTGACTCTGTCCTGTTTGACTCCTCACCCTCCTGTTTCTCTCTGACTCTGTCCTGTTTGACTCCTCACCCTCCTGTTTCTCTCTGACTCTGTCCTGTGACTCCTCACCCTCCTGTTTCTCTCTGACTCTGTCCTGTGACTCCTCACCCTCCTGTTTCTACCTGTTTGACTCCTCACCCTCCTGTTTCTCTCTGACTCTGTCCTGTTTCTCTCTGACTGTCCTGTGACTCCTCACCCTCCTGTTTCTACCTGTTTGACTCCTCACCCTCCTGTTTCTCTCTGACTCTGTCCTGTGTGACTCCTCACCCTCCTGTTTCTCTCTGACTCTGTCCTGTGACTCCTCACCCTCCTGTTTCTACCTGTTTGACTCCTCACCCTCCTGTTTCTCTCTGACTCTGTCCTGTGACTCCTCACCCTCCTGTTTCTCTCTGACTCTGTCCTGTGTGACTCCTCACCCTCCTGTTTCTCTCTGACTCTGTCCTGTGACTCCTCACCCTCCTGTTTCTCTCTGACTCTGTCCTGTGACTCCTCACCTCCTGTTTCTCTCTGACTCTGTCCTGTGACTCCTCACCCTCCTGTTTCTCTCTGACTCTGTCCTGTGTGACTCCTCACCCTCCTGTTTCTCTCTGACTCTGTCCTGTGACTCCTCACCCTCCTGTTTCTCTCTGACTCTGTCCTGTGTGACTCCTCACCCTCCTGTTTCTCTCTGACTCTGTCCTGTGTGACTCCTCACCCTCCTGTTTCTCTCGGACTCTGTAGTCTGTTAGTGTCTGTGCTGTAGCCTAGTAGTTGTCCCGCCCCTAGTGTTCTCGTCTCGGCAGTAGAGTGCTGGTCCAGAGGTGGTTCTACTGACGGAATGTACTAGGTTCTGTAGGTTCTATTCCTCAGCTTTAGCCTGTCTGTTTAGAACTAAATCAGGACATAATTTTTTTTGTAACACTTCAATATGGTAATATGTAACACTTCAATATGGTAATATGTAACACTTCACAATGTTGTTTGTCACCGCTCGTTTGGTGTTTTTCCTCATCTGCTGATCACAAGTCTTTATATAAAATCTATGATTGTTGCACAAAAACCAACATAAAATAAAATAAATAAACACTGCTAAACGAATGCTATTTCAAGGTGGGTTGAGACCGTGTTATGTGTTTTGCTGAAAGTATTTTTGCTATTCTATTAAATCTTTTTTTTTTTTTTTGAGAAGAAGTAAAAATGTATTTTAAAATGTTTGATCTGTTTTTAAAAAATTTGTAGCACAAATAAAAATTCTCGTTGATCTGCTGTGTCCAGCAGTCTTAACATTTTTATTTACATGAACTATAGCGCACACACAACATTCTTCAATAGAACATCACGACATTCTTCAATAGAACATCACGACATTCTTCATCACAACATTCTTCAATAGAACATCACGACATTCTTCAATAGAACATCACGACATTCTTCATCACAACATTCTTCAATAGAACATCACGACATTCTTCAATAGAACATCACGACATTCTTCATCACAACATTCTTCAATAGAACATTCTTCAATAGAACATCACGACATTCTTCATCACAATTCTTCAATAGAACATTCTTCAATAGAACATCACGACATTCTTCATCACGACATTCTTCAATAGAACATCATGACATTCTTCATCACAACATTCTTCAATAGAACATTCTTCAATAGAACATCACGACATTCTTCAATAGAACATCATGACATTCTTCATCACAACATTCTTCAATAGAACATTCTTCAATAGAACATCACGACATTCTTCATCACGACATTCTTCAATAGAACATCACGAGAACATCACGACATTCTTCATCACGACATTCTTCAATAGAACATCACGACATTCTTCATCACGACATTCTTCAATAGAACATCATGACATTCTTCATCACAACATTCTTCAATAGAACATTCTTCAATAGAACATCACGACATTCTCATCAACATTCTTCAATAGAACATCACGACATTCTTCATCACAACATTCTTCAATAGAACATCACGACATTCTTCATCACGACATTCTTCAATAGAACATTCTTCAATAGAACATCATGACATTCTTCAATAGAACATCAACATTCTTCATCACAACATTCTTCAATAGAACATTCTTCAATAGAACATCACGACATTCTTCATCACGACATTCTTCAATAGAACATCACGACATTCTTCATCACAACATTCTTCAATAGAACATCACAACATTCTTCATCACAACATTCTTCAATAGAACATCACGACATTCTTCAATAGAACATCATGACATTCTTCATCACAACATTCTTCAATAGAACATCACGACATTCTTCATCACGACATTCTTCAATAGAACATGTTAATTTTTATTTACATTAACTATGGCGCAAAAATCACTACACAGCTGAAAACATGGCATTTTTAAAGGCGTTTTCCAAGATGTCTGCGGAGATTCACGTTAAACGTTGACCCTTCAAAGTGCATCATCGTGAGCCGTGCGTCTAGAACACATCTCACATCGAATCCCGACCCTTCTAGTTTACATTTAGTTTTTTTTCTCAAAGAATGAGGACAAAGAGACGTTGTCACTTCCTGTCAACAGTTTATTAATAGTCAATAATCCTGTGGCGCTTAAAGAGTATAAATATTGAAAAGATCATCAGATCGGAGACATGCTGCTGTATGAAACAAAGGACTGGTACAAACCATTAACACTATGAAGTACAAATACAAGGTTAAATAATGATGTCATTGATGTGTCGACCGACGCACACGAGGATATTGGCTTTAACTCCTTCAGGGCCTGTTTTATACCTGG
The DNA here is from genome assembly GCF_023373465.1 of Oncorhynchus keta. Classification (NCBI taxonomy): domain Eukaryota; kingdom Metazoa; phylum Chordata; class Actinopteri; order Salmoniformes; family Salmonidae; genus Oncorhynchus; species Oncorhynchus keta. Next base: position 32,753 of record NW_026286283.1, on the reverse strand, counting down.
TGCTAACATGTGTCCTGATCTTCTCCACATTCTGATTGAGGATATTGGCTTTAACTTCTTCAGGGCCTGTTTTATACCTGGTGCTAACATGTGTCCTGATCTTCTCCACATTCTGATTGAGGATATTGGCTTTAACTTCTTCAGGGCCTGTTTTATACCTGGTGCTAACATGTGTCCTGATCTTCTCCACATTCTGATTGAGGATATTGGCTTTAACTTCTTCAGGGCCTGTTTTATACCTGGTGCTAACATGTGTCCTGATCTTCTCCACATTCTGATTGAGGATATTGGCTTTAACTTCTTCGGGGCCTGTTTTATACCTGGTGCTAACATGTGTCCTGATCTTCTCCACATTCTGATTGTACCTACATTATTTATTTTCCCCAGGTGTGGACGATTATTATTATTATTATTATTTTTTTTTTTTAAAGAAGGATTGTGATCCGATCTTTCCGACCAGCTGCCGAGGTCGTATCTTTCTGTTAAGGGTGTAAACAGATCTGGATTATCAAACTTTAAAATCATTGTCAGGGGGACGGGCACCATTGACTCTAGGTATCAGCTTTACGCTGAAATAAACAAAAGGCCATCGGTAAGATTAGAACCTGGGACCTTCTAGTCCCTATTCTACTGGGCCATCAGAGGCCTTGTCCACTGGGCCAGCAGAGGACAGCATTGCCCATACCTGCCCGCCGGTCCAGCATCACTACCCTGGACGGTTCTGACTTAGAATACGTGGACAACTACAAATACCTGGGTGTCTGGTTAGACTGTAAACTCTCCTTCCAGACTCACATTAAGCATCTCCAATCCAAAATTAAATCTAGAATCGGATTCCTACTTCGCAACAAAGCTTCCTTCACTCATGCTGCCAAACATACCCTCGTAAAACTGACTATCCTACCGATCCTTGACTTTGGCAATGTAATTTACAAAATAGCCTCCAACACTCTAAATTGGCTGCAGTCTATCACAGTGCCATCCGTTTTGTCACCAAAGCCCCATATACCACCCAGCACTGCGACCTGAATACAGGTCGCAGTGTCTGGCGCTCGCTTCATATTCAACGCCAAACCCACTGGCTCCAGGTCATCTATAAGTCTTTGCTAGGTAAAGCCCCGCCTTATCTCAGCTCGCTGGTCGCCATAGCAACACCCACCCGTAGCACGCTTCCCAGCAGGTATATCTCACTAGTCACCCCCAAAGCCAATTCCTCCTTTGGCCGCCTTTCCTTCCAGTTCTCTGCTGCCAATGACTGGAACGAAATAAATTTTTTTGCCCTTACCTCATTTCCACACACTGTATACAGATTTTTCTATTGTGTTATTGACTGCACGTTTGTTTACTCCATGTTTAACTCTGTGTTGTTGTTTGTGTTGCACTGCTTTGCTTTATCTTGGTCAGGTCGCAGTTGTAAATGAGGCCTTTTCTTATTTGACTCTCCCCTGTAAACCCCGCCCACTGACATGTCACTGAGTTTTCATCCAACCAATGGCTTTGTTCTGCCAGTTCCCTGGAGGTCGGAGCTGCCCTCGGAACAACCTGCGGAGGCGGTCAGAAAGTGCTGAACACTAATCTTCTAATGGTCTAGAAATGTGGACGAGACCAGGACACAGGTTAGCATCAGCTATAAACAGGGTTCATGATGACATTCTTTCAGAACAATAACATTCTTCAATAGAACATCGCAACATTCTTCAATAGAACATCACAACATTCTTCAACAGAGCATCACAACATTCTTCAATAGAGCATCACAACATTCTTCAATAGATCATCACAACATTCTTCAATAGAACATCACAACATTCTTCAATAGAGCATCACAACATTCTTCAATAGAACATCACAACATTCTTCAATAGAACATCGCAACATTCTTCAATAGAGCATCACAACATTCTTCAATAGAACATCACAACATTCTTCAATAGAACATCGCAACATTCTTCAATAGAGCATCATTCTTCAATAGAACATCACAACATTCTTCAATAGAACATCACAACATTCTTCAACAGAGCATCACAACATTCTTCAATAGAGCATCACAACATTCTTCAATAGATCATCACAACATTCTTCAATAGAACATCACAACATTCTTCAATAGAGCATCACAACATTCTTCAATAGAACATCACAACATTCTTCAATAGAGCATCACAACATTCTTCAATAGAACATCACAACATTCTTCAATAGAGCATCACAACATTCTTCAATAGAACATTGCAACATTCTTCAATAGAGCATCACAACATTCTTCAATAGAACATCACAACATTCTTCAATAGAACATCACAACATTCTTCAATAGAACATCACAACATTCTTCAACAGAGCGTGTCACTCCAACAGTCCTCCACACAGAGTGTGGAAGGGCACATTGATATGTACATAGCATGTATATACAGTCAATGAGAGGCCAACATGGACATTTCCCCATTGAATCTCAATGGTTTGGTCAGCAGATCGTTTAACAGTGGCCCCAGGTTTAAGAACAGATCAGAAAGCTACAATCTCTGGGTTATAATATGAATAAAGATGTGCTCACACACACACACATGAACCTGCTCCTGAGTCTATTCCCCACAACATGTTTGATTGAAAGCATTGTATTGTTGACTTCAGGGGAGGAGGGGGAGGAGCATCGGACCCCTAAAGAACTCCTGAGTCTATTCCCCACAACATGTTTGATTGAAAGCATTGTATTGTTGACTTCAGGGGAGGAGGGGGAGGAGCATCGGACCCCTAAAGAACTCCTGAGTCTATTCCCCACAACATGTTTGATTGAAAGCATTGTATTGTTGACTTCAGGGGAGGAGGGGGAGGAGCATCGGACCCCAAACTAACTCCACTGTGCTTTAAAAGAACCCCGGCTGGAAGAGGTTTTAACGCTCGAGACTGATCGGTTAGACTTTGCTTCAAATCACTGACTATTCGCAGGTGATTGGTCGGAATGCCTTGGCAGTCATACTCAGAGACAATGGGAGTCGGGGTTCTGGGGGGGGGTGTGACCCGGTACCTCCGCCAATCCAGGCGGGGCGTGTGTTACCGTGGTAACAGCGCAGTAAAGAACGTTAGAGAATGTCTGTCTGGTTTTTTAAAGGTGTCTGTTGACTCCTCGTGTTGTGAAACTCCTGGTCGATTCCTGAGTCTCTTCCCAGAGTGTTTTGGTGCTTTTGATCGATTCATTTGTGCATTTTCAGTTTGTCTTTTCCTCCAACCATCACCGTCTGAGTTCTGAGGCCGATGTGTGTGTGTCTGTGCATGTGATACAAGGGACTGAAGGAAAGCACCGTCTCTCTCCCAGGAGAGTATCTCCTCTCTTCCAGGATCTGTCCATCTTCCTGGAATCCATCTCCTCTCTTCCGGGATCTGTCCATCTTCCTGGAATCCATCTCCTCTCTTCCAGGATCTGTCCATCTTCCTGGAATCCATCTCCTCTCTTCCAGGATCTGTCCATCTTCCTGGAATCCATCTCCTCTCTTCCGGGATCTGTCCATCTTCCTGGAATCCATCTCCTCTCTTCCAGGATCTGTCCATCTTCCTGGAATCCATCTCCTCTCTTCCTCGTCTCTCCTGGTGGCGCTGTGGGGGCAGCAGTTCCCTGGAATCCATCTCCTCTCTTCCTCGTCTCTCCTGGTGGAGCTGTGGGGGCAGCGGTTCCCTGGAATCCATCTCCTCTCTTCCTCGTCTCTCCTGGTGGAGCTGTGGGGGCAGCGGTTCCCTGGAATCCATCTCCTCTCTTCCTCGTCTCTCCTGGTGGAGCTGTGGGGGCAGCAGTTCCCTGGAATCCATCTCCTCTCTTCCTCGTCTCTCCTGGTGGAGCTGTGGGGGCAGCGGTTCCCTGGAGTCCATCTCCTCTCTTCCTCGTCTCTCCTGGTGGAGCTGTGGGGGCAGCGGTTCCCTGGAATCCATCTCCTCTCTTCCTCGTCTCTCCTGGTGGCGCTGTGGGGGCAGCGGTTCCCTGGAATCCATCTCCTCTCTTCCTCGTCTCTCCTGGTGGAGCTGTGGGGGCAGCAGTTCCCTGGAATCCATCTCCTCTCTTCCTCGTCTCTCCTGGTGGAGCTGTGGGGGCAGCGGTTCCCGTGGAGATTCCCGCCGTTCCCTCCAGTCAGCAGGACGAAGCGCTGATCTTCTCTGAGACCTCCAGGTCTGACTTGGCCACCAGGAAACGCAGGCGTCCTCCGCCTAGACGAATCAGATCCACAGCACTGGAGAAGGGGGAGGAGCAGAGGAAAGAGAGACAGGAAAAGGTGGAAGTTGTATTACATAGGGATCACCACAGATTAAATATTAATGATAGACAGGAGAGAGGTGGAGTTGTATTACATAGTGATCACCACCTCTGGTAGTCTGCTCCTATCAGGCTGGTCCCACTAGTATCCTCACCTCTGGTAGTCTGCTCCTATCAGGCTGGTCCCCCTAGTATCCTCACCTCTGGTAGTCTGCTCCTATCAGGCTGGTCCCCCTAGTATCCTCACCTCTGGTAGTCTGCTCCTATCAGGCTGGTCCCCTAGTATCCTCACCTCTGGTAGTCTGCTCCTATCAGGCTGGTCCCCCTAGTATCCTCACCTCTGGTAGTCTGCTCCTATCAGGCTGGTCCCGCTAGTATCCTCACCTCTGGTAGTCTGCTCCCATCAGGCTGGTCCCTCTAGTATCCTCACCTCTGGTAGTCTGCTCCTATCAGGCTGGTCCCGTTAACCCCTAGTATCCTCACCTCTGGTAGTCTGCTCCTATCAGGCTGGTCCCCCTAGTATCCTCACCTCTGGTATTCTGCTCCTATCAGGCTGGTCCCGCTAGTATCCTCACCTCTGGTAGTCTGCTCCCATCAGGCTGGTCCCTCTAGTATCCTCACCTCTGGTAGTCTGCTCCCATCAGGCTGGTCCCGTTAACCCTAGTATCCTCACCTCTGGTAGTCTGCTCCCATCAGGCTGGTCCCTCTAGTATCCTCACCTCTGGTAGTCTGCTCCCATCAGGCTGGTCCCGTTAACCCCTAGTATCCTCACCTCTGGTAGTCTGCTCCTATCAGGCTGGTCCCGTTAACCACTAGTATCCTCACCTCTGGTAGTCTGCTCCTATCAGGCTGGTCCCCTAGTATCCTCACCTCTGGTAGTCTGCTCCTATCAGGCTGGTCCCGTTAACCCCTAGTATCCTCACCTCTGGTAGTCTGCTCCTATCAGGCTGGTCCCCCTAGTATCCTCACCTCTGGTAGTCTGCTCCTATCAGGCTGGTCCCACTAGTATCCTCACCTCTGGTAGTCTGCTCCTATCAGGCTGGTCCCCCTAGTATCCTCACCTCTGGTAGTCTGCTCCTATCAGGCTGGTCCCCCTAGTATCCTCACCTCTGGTAGTCTGCTCCTATCAGGCTGGTCCCCCTAGTATCCTCACCTCTGGTAGTCTGCTCCTATCAGGCTGGTCCCCCTAGTATCCTCACCTCTGGTAGTCTGCTCCTATCAGGCTGGTCCCCCTAGTATCCTCACCTCTGGTAGTCTGCTCCTATCAGGCTGGTCCCCTAGTATCCTCACCTCTGGTAGTCTGCTCCTATCAGGCTGGTCCCCTAGTATCCTCACCTCTGGTAGTCTGCTCCTATCAGGCTGGTCCCCCTAGTATCCTCACCTCTGGTAGTCTGCTCCTTATCAGGCTGGTCCCTCTAGTATCCTCACCTCTGGTAGTCTGCTCCTATCAGGCTGGTCCCGTTAACCCCTAGTACCCTCACCTCTGGTAGTCTGCTCCTATCAGGCTGGTCCCCCTAGTATCCTCACCTCTGGTAGTCTGCTCCTATCAGGCTGGTCCCCTAGTATCCTCACCTCTGGTAGTCTGCTCCTATCAGGCTGGTCCCCTAGTATCCTCACCTCTGGTAGTCTGCTCCTATCAGGCTGGTCCCCCTAGTATCCTCACCTCTGGTAGTCTGCTCCTTATCAGGCTGGTCCCTCTAGTATCCTCACCTCTGGTAGTCTGCTCCTATCAGGCTGGTCCCGTTAACCGCTAGTATCCTCACCTCTGGTAGTCTGCTCCTATCAGGCTGGTCCCCTAGTATCCTCACCTCTGGTAGTCTGCTCCTATCAGGCTGGTCCCCCTAGTATCCTCACCTCTGGTAGTCTGCTCCTATCAGGCTGGTCCCGCTAGTATCCTCACCTCTGGTAGTCTGCTCCTATCAGGCTGGTCCCGCTAGTATCCTCACCTCTGGTAGTCTGCTCCTATCAGGCTGGTCCCTCTAGTATCCTCACCTCTGGTAGTCTGCTCCTATCAGGCTGGTCCCCTAGTATCCTCACCTCTGGTAGTCTGCTCCTATCAGGCTGGTCCCTCTAGTATCCTCACCTCTGGTAGTCTGCTCCTATCAGGCTGGTCCCGTTAACCCTAGTATCCTCACCTCTGGTAGTCTGCTCCTATCAGGCTGGTCCCCTAGTATCCTCACCTCTGGTAGTCTGCTCCTATCAGGCTGGTCCCCTAGTATCCTCACCTCTGGTAGTCTGCTCCTATTAGGCTGGTCCTGCTAGTATCCTCACCTCTGGTAGTCTGCTCCTATCAGGCTGGTCCCGTTAACCCCTAGTATCCTCACCTCTGGTAGTCTGCTCCTATCAGGCTTGTCCCCTAGTATCCTCACCTCTGGTAGTCTGCTACTATCAGGCTGGTCCCGCTAGTATCCTCACCTCAGGTAGTCTGCTCCCATCAGGCTGGTCCCTCTAGTATCCTCACCTCTGGTAGTCTGCTCCCATCAGGCTGGTCCCGTTAACCCCTAGTATCCTCATCTCTGGTAGTATGCTCCTATCAGGCTGGTCCCGCTAGTATCCTCACCTCTGGTAGTCTGCTCTATCAGGCTGGTCCCGCTAGTATCCTCACCTCTGGTAGTCTGCTCCTATCAGGCTGGTCCCGCTAGTATCCTCATCTCTGGTAGTCTGCTCCCATCAGGCTGGTCCCTCTAGTATCCTCACCTCTGGTAGTCTGCTCCTATCAGGCTGGTCCCGTTAACCGCTAGTATCCTCACCTCTGGTAGTCTGCTCCTATCAGGCTGGTCCCTCTAGTATCCTCACCTCTGGTAGTCTGCTCCCATCAGGCTGGTCCCGTTAACCCCTAGTATCCTCACCTCTGGTAGTCTGCTCCTATCAGGCTGGTCCCCTAGTATCCTCACCTCTGGTAGTCTGCTCCTATCAGGCTGGTCCCCTAGTATCCTCACCTCTGGTAGTCTGCTCCTATCAGGCTTGTCCCCTAGTATCCTCACCTCTGGTAGTCTGCTCCCATCAGGCTGGTCCCCTAGTATCCTCACCTCTGGTAGTCTGCTCCCATCAGGCTGGTCCCTCTAGTATCCTCACCTCTGGTAGTCTGCTCCCATCAGGCTGGTCCCGTTAACCCCTAGTATCCTCATCTCTGGTACTATGCTCCTATCAGGCTGGTCCCGCTAGTATCCTCACCTCTGGTAGTCTGCTCCTATCAGGCTGGTCCCGCTAGTATCCTCACCTCTGGTAGTCTGCTCCTATCAGGCTGGTCCCGCTAGTATCCTCATCTCTGGTAGTCTGCTCCCATCAGGCTGGTCCCTCTAGTATCCTCACCTCTGGTAGTCTGCTCCTATCAGGCTGGTCCCGTTAACCGCTAGTATCCTCACCTCTGGTAGTCTGCTCCTATCAGGCTGGTCCCCTAGTATCCTCACCTCTGGTAGTCTGCTCCTATCAGGCTGGTCCCCTAGTATCCTCACCTCTGGTAGTCTGCTCCTATCAGGCTGGTCCCCTAGTATCCTCACCTCTGGTAGTCTGCTCCTATCAGGCTGGTCCCCTAGTATCCTCACCTCTGGTAGTCTGCTCCTATTAGGCTGGTCCTGCTAGTATCCTCACCTCTGGTAGTCTGCTCCTATCAGGCTGGTCCCGTTAACCCCTAGTATCCTCACCTCTGGTAGTCTGCTCCTATCAGGCTTGTCCCCTAGTATCCTCACCTCTGGTAGTCTGCTACTATCAGGCTGGTCCCGCTAGTATCCTCACCTCAGGTAGTCTGCTCCCATCAGGCTGGTCCCTCTAGTATCCTCACCTCTGGTAGTCTGCTCCCATCAGGCTGGTCCCGTTAACCCCTAGTATCCTCATCTCTGGTAGTATGCTCCTATCAGGCTGGTCCCGCTAGTATCCTCACCTCTGGTAGTCTGCTCCTATCAGGCTGGTCCCGCTAGTATCCTCACCTCTGGTAGTCTGCTCCTATCAGGCTGGTCCCGCTAGTATCCTCATCTCTGGTAGTCTGCTCCCATCAGGCTGGTCCCTCTAGTATCCTCACCTCTGGTAGTCTGCTCCTATCAGGCTGGTCCCGTTAACCGCTAGTATCCTCACCTCTGGTAGTCTGCTCCTATCAGGCTGGTCCTCTAGTATCCTCACCTCTGGTAGTCTGCTCCCATCAGGCTGGTCCCGTTAACCCCTAGTATCCTCACCTCTGGTAGTCTGCTCCTATCAGGCTGGTCCCCTAGTATCCTCACCTCTGGTAGTCTGCTCCTATCAGGCTGGTCCCCTAGTATCCTCACCTCTGGTAGTCTGCTCCTATCAGGCTTGTCCCCTAGTATCCTCACCTCTGGTAGTCTGCTCCCATCAGGCTGGTCCCCTAGTATCCTCACCTCTGGTAGTCTGCTCCCATCAGGCTGGTCCCTCTAGTATCCTCACCTCTGGTAGTCTGCTCCCATCAGGCTGGTCCCGTTAACCCCTAGTATCCTCATCTCTGGTAGTATGCTCCTATCAGGCTGGTCCCGCTAGTATCCTCACCTCTGGTAGTCTGCTCCTATCAGGCTGGTCCCGCTAGTATCCTCACCTCTGGTAGTCTGCTCCTATCAGGCTGGTCCCGCTAGTATCCTCATCTCTGGTAGTCTGCTCCCATCAGGCTGGTCCCTCTAGTATCCTCACCTCTGGTAGTCTGCTCCTATCAGGCTGGTCCCGTTAACCGCTAGTATCCTCACCTCTGGTAGTCTGCTCCTATCAGGCTGGTCCCCCTAGTATCCTCACCTCTGGTAGTCTGCTCCTATCAGGCTGGTCCCCTAGTATCCTCACCTCTGGTAGTCTGCTCCTATCAGGCTGGTCCCCTAGTATCCTCACCTCTGGTAGTCTGCTCCTATCAGGCTGGTCCCCTAGTATCCTCACCTCTGGTAGTCTGCTCCTATCAGGCTGGTCCCCTAGTATCCTCACCTCTGGTAGTCTGCTCCCATCAGGCTGGTCCCTCTAGTATTCTCACCTCTGGTAGTCTGCTCCTATCAGGCTGGTCCCTCTAGTATCCTCACCTCTGGTAGTCTGCTCCTATCAGGCTGGTCCCCTAGTATCCTCACCTCTGGTAGTCTGCTCCTATCAGGCTGGTCCCCTAGTATCCTCACCTCTGGTAGTCTGCTCCTATCAGGCTGGTCCCCTAGTATCCTCACCTCTGGTAGTCTGCTCCTATCAGGCTGGTCCCTCTAGTATCCTCACCTCTGGTAGTCTGCTCCTATCAGGCTGGTCCCACTAGTATCCTCACCTCTGGTAGTCTGCTCCTATCAGGCTGGTCCTCTAGTATCCTCACCTCTGGTAGTCTGCTCCTATCAGGCTGGTCCCACTAGTATCCTCACCTCTGGTAGTCTGCTCCTATCAGGCTGGTCCCACTAGTATCCTCACCTCTGGTAGTCTGCTCCTATCAGGCTGGTCCCCTAGTATCCTCACCTCTGGTAGTCTGCTCCTATCAGGCTGGTCCCCTAGTATCCTCACCTCTGGTAGTCTGCTCCTATCAGGCTGGTCCCGCTAGTATCCTCACCTCTGGTAGTCTGCTCCTTATCAGGCTGGTCCCTCTAGTATCCTCACCTCTGGTAGTCTGCTCCTATCAGGCTGGTCCCGTTAACCCCTAGTACCCTCACCTCTGGTAGTCTGCTCCTATCAGGCTGGTCCCCTAGTATCCTCACCTCTGGTAGTCTGCTCCTATCAGGCTGGTCCCCTAGTATCCTCACCTCTGGTAGTCTGCTCCTATCAGGCTGGTCCCGCTAGTATCCTCACCTCTGGTAGTCTGCTCCCATCAGGCTGGTCCCCTAGTATCCTCACCTCTGGTAGTCTGCTCCTATCAGGCTGGTCCCCCTAGTATCCTCACCTCTGGTAGTCTGCTCCTATCAGGCTGGTCCCCTAGTATCCTCACCTCTGGTAGTCTGCTCCTATCAGGCTGGTCCCCTAGTATCCTCACCTCTGGTAGTCTGCTCCTATTAGGCTGGTCCCCTAGTATCCTCACCTCTGGTAGTCTGCTCCTATCAGGCTGGTCCCGCTAGTATCCTCACCTCTGGTAGTCTGCTCCTATCAGGCTGGTCCCCCTAGTATCCTCACCTCTGGTAGTCTGCTACTATCAGGCTGGTCCCTCTAGTATCCTCACCTCTGGTAGTCTGCTCCTATCAGGCTGGTCCCCTAGTATCCTCACCTCTGGTAGTCTGCTCCTATCAGGCTGGTCCCTCTAGTATCCTCACCTCTGGTAGTCTGCTCCTATCAGGCTGGTCCCGTTAACCCCTAGTATCCTCACCTCTGGTAGTCTGCTCCTATCAGGCTGGTCCCCTAGTATCCTCACCTCTGGTAGTCTGCTCCTATCAGGCTGGTCCCCTAGTATCCTCACCTCTGGTAGTCTGCTCCTATTAGGCTGGTCCTGCTAGTATCCTCACCTCTGGTAGTCTGCTCCTATCAGGCTGGTCCCGTTAACCCCTAGTATCCTCACCTCTGGTAGTCTGCTCCTATCAGGCTTGTCCCCTAGTATCCTCACCTCTGGTAGTCTGCTACTATCAGGCTGGTCCCGCTAGTATCCTCACCTCAGGTAGTCTGCTCCCATCAGGCTGGTCCCTCTAGTATCCTCACCTCTGGTAGTCTGCTCCCATCAGGCTGGTCCCGTTAACCCCTAGTATCCTCATCTCTGGTAGTATGCTCCTATCAGGCTGGTCCCGCTAGTATCCTCACCTCTGGTAGTCTGCTCCTATCAGGCTGGTCCCGCTAGTATCCTCACCTCTGGTAGTCTGCTCCTATCAGGCTGGTCCCGCTAGTATCCTCATCTCTGGTAGTCTGCTCCCATCAGGCTGGTCCCTCTAGTATCCTCACCTCTGGTAGTCTGCTCCTATCAGGCTGGTCCCGTTAACCGCTAGTATCCTCACCTCTGCAGTCTGCTCCTATCAGGCTGGTCCCTCTAGTATCCTCACCTCTGGTAGTCTGCTCCCATCAGGCTGGTCCCGTTAACCCCTAGTATCCTCACCTCTGGTAGTCTGCTCCTATCAGGCTGGTCCCCTAGTATCCTCACCTCTGGTAGTCTGCTCCTATCAGGCTGGTCCCCCTAGTATCCTCACCTCTGGTAGTCTGCTCCTATCAGGCTGGTCCCTCTAGTATCCTCACCTCTGGTAGTCTGCTCCCATCAGGCTGGTCCCGTTAACCCCTAGTATCCTCATCTCTGGTAGTATGCTCCTATCAGGCTGGTCCCCCTAGTATCCTCACCTCTGGTAGTCTGCTCCTATCAGGCTGGTCCCGCTAGTATCCTCACCTCTGGTAGTCTGCTCCTATCAGGCTGGTCCCGCTAGTATCCTCACCTCTGGTAGTCTGCTCCTATCAGGCTGGTCCCTCTAGTATCCTCACCTCTGGTAGTCTGCTCCTATCAGGCTGGTCCCGTTAACCGCTAGTATCCTCACCTCTGGTAGTCTGCTCCTATCAGGCTGGTCCCCCTAGTATCCTCACCTCTGGTAGTCTGCTCCTATCAGGCTGGTCCCCTAGTATCCTCACCTCTGGTAGTCTGCTCCTATCAGGCTGGTCCCCTAGTATCCTCACCTCTGGTAGTCTGCTCCTATCAGGCTGGTCCCGTTAACCCCTAGTATCCTCACCTCTGGTAGTCTGCTCCTATCAGGCTGGTCCCCTAGTATCCTCACCTCTGGTAGTCTGCTCCTATCAGGCTGATCCCCTAGTATCCTCACCTCTGGTAGTCTGCTCCTATCAGGCTGGTCCCCTAGTATCCTCACCTCTGGTAGTCTGCTCCTATCAGGCTGGTCCCCTAGTATCCTCACCTCTGGTAGTCTGCTCCCATCAGGCTGGTCCCTCTAGTATCCTCACCTCTGGTAGTCTGCTCCTATCAGGCTGGTCCCTCTAGTATCCTCACCTCTGGTAGTCTGCTCCTATCAGGCTGGTCCCCCTAGTATCCTCACCTCTGGTAGTCTGCTCCTATCAGGCTGGTCCCCTAGTATCCTCACCTCTGGTAGTCTGCTCCCATCAGGCTGGTCCCCTAGTATCCTCACCTCTGGTAGTCTGCTCTATCAGGCTGGTCCCCTAGTATCCTCACCTCTGGTAGTCTGCTCCTATCAGGCTGGTCCCCTAGTATCCTCACCTCTGGTAGTCTGCTCCTATCAGGCTGGTCCCCCTAGTATCCTCACCTCTGGTAGTCTGCTCCTATCAGGCTGGTCCCCCTAGTATCCTCACCTCTGGTAGTCTGCTCCTATCAGGCTGGTCCCGCTAGTATCCTCACCTCTGGTAGTCTGCTCCTATCAGGCTGGTCCCCCTAGTATCCTCACCTCTGGTAGTCTGCTCCTATCAGGCTGGTCCCTCTAGTATCCTCACCTCTGGTAGTCTGCTCCTATCAGGCTGGTCCCCCTAGTATCCTCACCTCTGGTAGTCTGCTCCTATCAGGCTGGTCCCGCTAGTATCCTCACCTCTGGTAGTCTGCTCCTATCAGGCTGGTCCCGTTAACCCCTAGTATCCTCACCTCTGGTAGTCTGCTCCTATCAGGCTGGTCCCACTAGTATCCTCACCTCTGGTAGTCTGCTCCTATCAGGCTGGTCCCCTAGTATCCTCACCTCTGGTAGTCTGCTCCTATTAGGCTGGTCCTGCTAGTATCCTCACCTCTGGTAGTCTGCTCCTATCAGGCTGGTCCCGTTAACCCCTAGTATCCTCACCTCTGGTAGTCTGCTCCTATCAGGCTTGTCCCCTAGTATCCTCACCTCTGGTAGTCTGCTACTATCAGGCTGGTCCTGCTAGTATCCTCACCTCAGGTAGTCTGCTCCCATCAGGCTGGTCCTCTAGTATCCTCACCTCTGGTAGTCTGCTCCCATCAGGCTGGTCCCGTTAACCCCTAGTATCCTCATCTCTGGTAGTATGCTCCTATCAGGCTGGTCCCGCTAGTATCCTCACCTCTGGTAGTCTGCTCCTATCAGGCTGGTCCCGCTAGTATCCTCACCTCTGGTAGTCTGCTCCTATCAGGCTGGTCCCGCTAGTATCCTCATCTCTGGTAGTCTGCTCCCATCAGGCTGGTCCCTCTAGTATCCTCACCTCTGGTAGTCTGCTCCTATCAGGCTGGTCCCGTTAACCGCTAGTATCCTCACCTCTGGTAGTCTGCTCCTATCAGGCTGGTCCCTCTAGTATCCTCACCTCTGGTAGTCTGCTCCCATCAGGCTGGTCCCGTTAACCCCTAGTATCCTCACCTCTGGTAGTCTGCTCCTATCAGGCTGGTCCCCTAGTATCCTCACCTCTGGTAGTCTGCTCCTATCAGGCTGGTCCCCTAGTATCCTCACCTCTGGTAGTCTGCTCCTATCAGGCTGGTCCCTCTAGTATCCTCACCTCTGGTAGTCTGCTCCCATCAGGCTGGTCCCGTTAACCCCTAGTATCCTCATCTCTGGTAGTATGCTCCTATCAGGCTGGTCCCGCTAGTATCCTCACCTCTGGTAGTCTGCTCCTATCAGGCTGGTCCCGCTAGTATCCTCACCTCTGGTAGTCTGCTCCTATCAGGCTGGTCCCGCTAGTATCCTCATCTCTGGTAGTCTGCTCCCATCAGGCTGGTCCCTCTAGTATCCTCACCTCTGGTAGTCTGCTCCTATCAGGCTGGTCCCGTTAACCGCTAGTATCCTCACCTCTGGTAGTCTGCTCCTATCAGGCTGGTCCCCTAGTATCCTCACCTCTGGTAGTCTGCTCCTATCAGGCTGGTCCCCCTAGTATCCTCACCTCTGGTAGTCTGCTCCTATCAGGCTGGTCCCCTAGTATCCTCACCTCTGGTAGTCTGCTCCTATCAGGCTGGTCCCGTTAACCCCTAGTATCCTCACCTCTGGTAGTCTGCTCCTATCAGGCTGGTCCCCTAGTATCCTCACCTCTGGTAGTCTGCTCCTATCAGGCTGATCCCCTAGTATCCTCACCTCTGGTAGTCTGCTCCTATCAGGCTGGTCCCCTAGTATCCTCACCTCTGGTAGTCTGCTCCTATCAGGCTGGTCCCCTAGTATCCTCACCTCTGGTAGTCTGCTCCCATCAGGCTGGTCCCTCTAGTATCCTCACCTCTGGTAGTCTGCTACTATCAGGCTGGTCCCCCTAGTATCCTCACCTCTGGTAGTCTGCTCCTATCAGGCTGGTCCCCCTAGTATCCTCACCTCTGGTAGTCTGCTCCTATCAGGCTGGTCCCCCTAGTATCCTCACCTCTGGTAGTCTGCTCCTATCAGGCTGGTCCCGTTAACCGCTAGTATCCGGTCTCCAATCCGCAGCCTCCCATCGGACTCCGCCGGACCGTCTGGTATCAGAGTTCTGATATAGATCCCTGGAGCATTCAGAGGCGTGTGCTGGAGGAGGAGAGAAGTTTAGCCGTTTAAATGTTACCACCTGCTGTGTTTAGCCAAACACTATCGCCGGGTGTACATTTGGTCTTTGAATAAGTGTGTGTGTGTGTGTGTGTGTGTGTGTGTGTGTGTGTGTGTGTGTGTGTGTGTGTGTGTGTGTGTGTGTGTGTGTGTGTGTGTGTGTGTGTGTGTGTGTGTGTGTGTGTGTGTTTTCCCATTGTGTCGTCATACGCAGCACTCCATGTGTATCTCTTTAAGAAACGAGTGATCTCTAATGTTAAGAAACGTTGTGAGTGATCTCTAATGTTAAGAAATGTTGTGAGTGATCTCTAATGTTAAGAAACGTTGTGAGTGATCTCTAATGTTAAGAAACGTTGTGAGTGATCTCTAATGTTAAGAAATGTTGTGAGTGATCTCTAATGTTAAGAAATGTTGTGAGTGATCTCTAATGTTAAGAAATGTTGTGAGTGATCTCTAATGTTAAGAAACGTTGTGAGTGATCTCTAATGTTAAGAAATGTTGTGAGTGATCTCTAATGTTAAGAAATGTTGTGAGTGATCTCTAATGTTAAGAAATGTTGTGAGTGATCTCTAATGTTAAGAAACGTTGTGAGTGATCTCTAATGTTAAGAAATGTTGTGAGTGATCTCTAATGTTAAGAAACGTTGTGAGTGATCTCTAATGTTAAGAAATGTTGTGAGTGATCTCTAATGTTAAGAAACGTTGTGAGTGATCTCTAATGTTAAGAAACGTTGTGAGTGATCTCTAATGTTAAGAAATGTTGTGAGTGATCTCTAATGTTAAGAAATGTTGTGAGTGATCTCTAATGTTAAGAAATGTTGTGAGTGATCTCTAATGTTAAGAAACGTTGTGAGTGATCTCTAATGTTAAGAAATGTTGTGAGTGATCTCTAATGTTAAGAAATGTTGTGAGTGATCTCTAATGTTAAGAAATGTTGTGAGTGATCTCTAATGTTAAGAAACGCTGTGAGTGATCTCTAATGTTAAAAAACGTTGTGAGTGATTTCTAATGTTAAGAAATGTTGTGAGTGATCTCTAATGTTAAGAAACGTTGTGAGCGATCTCTAATGTTAAGAAACGTTGTGAGTGATCTCTAACGTTATTACCTGGTACTTCCTGTATATAGTAATGTTATTACCTGGTACTTCCTGTATATAGTAATGTTATTACCTGATACTCCCTGCATATAACCATGTTATTACCTAATATCTGTATATAACCATGTTATTACCTAATATCTGTATATAACCATGTTATTACCTGGTACTCCTGTATATAACCATGTTATTACCTGGTACTACCTGTATATAGCCATGTTATTACCTGGTACTCCTGTATATAACCATGTTATTACCTAATATCTGTATATAACCATGTTATTACCTAATAGCTGTATATAACCATGTTATTACCTGGTACTACCTGTATATAACCATGTTATTACCTAATATATGTATATAACCATGTTATTACCTGGTACTCCTGTATATAACCATGTTATTACCTAATATCTGTATATAACCATGTTATTACCTGGTACTCCCTGTATATAACCATGTTATTACCTAATATCTGTATATAGCCATGTTATTACCTAATATCTTTATATAACCATGTTATTACCTGATACTCCCTGCATATAACCATGTTATTACCTAATATCTGTATATAACCATGTTATTACCCGGTACTCCCTGCATATAACCATGTTATTACCTGGTACTACCTGTATATAGCCATGTTATTACCTGGTACTCCCTGTATATAGCCATGTTATTACCTGGTACTCCCTGTATATAACCATGTTATTACCTAATATCTGTATATAACCATGTTATTACCTGGTACTACCTGTATATAGCCATGTTATTACCTGGTACTTCCTGTATATAGCCATGTTATTACCTGGTACTCCCTGTATATAACCATGTTATAACCTGGTACTCCTGTATATAACCATGTTATAACCTGGTACTCCCTGTATATAACCATGTTATTACCTAATATCTGTATGTAGCCATGTTATTACCTAATATCTTTATATAACCATGTTATTACCTGATACTCCTGCATATAACCATGTTATTACCTAATATCTGTATATAACCATGTTATTACCTGGTACTCCCTGCATATAACCATGTTATTACCTGGTACTCCTGTATATAACCATGTTATTACCTGGTACTACCTGTATATAGCCATGTTATTACCTGGTACTCCCTGTATATAACCATGTTATTACCTAATATCTGTATATAACCATGTTATTACCTAATAGCTGTATATAACCATGTTATTACCTGGTACTACCTGTATATAACCATGTTATTACCTAATATATGTATATAACCATGTTATTACCTGGTACTCCCTGTATATAACCATGTTATTACCTAATATCTGTATATAACCATGTTATTACCTGGTACTCCCTGTATATAACCATGTTATTACCTAATATCTGTATATAGCCATGTTATTACCTAATATCTTTATATAACCATGTTATTACCTGATACTCCCTGCATATAACCATGTTATTACCTAATATCTGTATATAACCATGTTATTACCTGGTACTCCCTGCATATAACCATGTTATTACCTGGTACTACCTGTATATAGCCATGTTATTACCTGGTACTCCCTGTATATAGCCATGTTATTACCTGGTACTCCCTGTATATAACCATGTTATTACCTAATATCTGTATATAACCATGTTATTACCTGGTACTACCTGTATATAGCCATGTTATTACCTGGTACTTCCTGTATATAGCCATGTTATTACCTGGTACTCCTGTATATAACCATGTTATAACCTGGTACTCCCTGTATATAACCATGTTATAACCTGGTACTCCCTGTATATAACCATGTTATTACCTAATATCTGTATGTAGCCATGTTATTACCTAATATCTTTATATAACCATGTTATTACCTGATACTCCTGCATATAACCATGTTATTACCTAATATCTGTATATAACCATGTTATTACCTGGTACTCCCTGCATATAACCATGTTATTACCTGGTACTCCTGTATATAACCATGTTATTACCTGGTACTACCTGTATATAGCCATGTTATTACCTGGTACTCCTGTATATAGCCATGTTATTACCTGGTACTCCTGTATATAACCATGTTATTACCTAATATCTGTATATAACCATGTTATTACCTGGTACTACCTGTATATAGCCATGTTATTACCTGGTACTTCCTGTATATAGCCATGTTATTACCTGGTACTCCCTGTATATAACCATGTTATAACCTGGTACTCCTGTATATAACCATGTTATTACCTGGTACTACCTGTATATAGCCATGTTATTACCTGGTACTCCCTGTATATAGCCATGTTATTACCTAATATCTGTATATAGCCATGTTATTACCTGGTACTACCTGTATATAACCATGTTATTACCTGGTACTACCTGTATATAACCATGTTATTACCTGGTACTCCTGTATATAACCATGTTATTACCTGGTACTACCTGTATATAACCATGTTATTACCTAATATCTGTATATAACCATGTTATTACCTGGTACTACCTGTATATAGCCATGTTATTACCTGGTACTTCCTGTATATAGCCATGTTATTACCTGGTACTCCTGTATATAACCATGTTATTACCTGGTACTCCCTGTATATAGCCATGTTATTACCTGGTACTCCCTGTATATAACCATGTTATTACCTCCTGTATAGAGCCATGTTATTACCTCCTGTATAGAGCCATGTTATTACCTCCCTGTATAAAGCCATGTTATTACCTCCTGTATAGAGCCATGTTATTACCTGGTACTCCCTGTATATAACCATGTTATTACCGGTTACTCCTGTATATAGCCATGTTATTACCTCCTGTATAGAGCCATGTTATTACCTGGTACTCCCTGTATATAGTAATGTTATTACCTGGTACTCCTGCATATAACCATGTTATTACCTGGTACTCCTGTATATAACCATGTTATTACCTGGTACTTCCTGTATATAGCCATGTTATTACCTGGTACTACCTGTATATAGCCATGTTATTACCTGGTACTCCTGCATATAACCATGTTATTACCTGGTACTCCCTGTATAGAGCCATGTTATTACCTGGTACTCCTGTATAGAGCCATGTTATTACCTGGTACTACCTGTATATAGCCATGTTATTACCTGGTACTCCCTGTATAGAGCCATGTTATTACCTGGTACTCCTGTATATAACCATGTTATTACCTAATATCTGTATATAACCATGTTATTACCTGGTACTACCTGTATATAGCCATGTTATTACCTGGTACTTCCTGTATATAGCCATGTTATTACCTGGTACTCCTGTATATAACCATGTTATAACCTGGTACTCCCTGTATATAACCATGTTATTACCTGGTACTCCCTGTATATAGCCATGTTATTACCTGGTACTCCTGTATATAACCATGTTATTACCTAATATCTGTATATAACCATGTTATTACCTGGTACTCCCTGCATATAACCATGTTATTACCTGGTACTACCTGTATATAGCCATGTTATTACCTGGTACTCCCTGTATATAGCCATGTTATTACCTGGTACTCCTGTATATAACCATGTTATTACCTAATATCTGTATATAACCATGTTATTACCTGGTACTACCTGTATATAGCCATGTTATTACCTGGTACTTCCTGTATATAGCCATGTTATAACCTGGTACTCCCTGTATATAACCATGTTATAACCTGGTACTCCTGTATATAACCATGTTATTACCTAATATCTGTATGTAGCCATGTTATTACCTAATATCTTTATATAACCATGTTATTACCTGATACTCCTGCATATAACCATGTTATTACCTAATATCTGTATATAACCATGTTATTACCTGGTACTCCCTGCATATAACCATGTTATTACCTGGTACTCCCTGTATATAACCATGTTATTACCTGGTACTACCTGTATATAGCCATGTTATTACCTGGTACTCCTGTATATAACCATGTTATTACCTAATATCTGTATATAACCATGTTATTACCTAATAGCTGTATATAACCATGTTATTACCTGGTACTACCTGTATATAACCATGTTATTACCTAATATATGTATATAACCATGTTATTACCTGGTACTCCCTGTATATAACCATGTTATTACCTAATATCTGTATATAACCATGTTATTACCTGGTACTCCTGTATATAACCATGTTATTACCTAATATCTGTATATAGCCATGTTATTACCTAATATCTTTATATAACCATGTTATTACCTGATACTCCCTGCATATAACCATGTTATTACCTAATATCTGTATATAACCATGTTATTACCTGGTACTCCCTGCATATAACCATGTTATTACCTGGTACTACCTGTATATAGCCATGTTATTACCTGGTACTCCCTGTATATAGCCATGTTATTACCTGGTACTCCCTGTATATAACCATGTTATTACCTAATATCTGTATATAACCATGTTATTACCTGGTACTACCTGTATATAGCCATGTTATTACCTGGTACTTCCTGTATATAGCCATGTTATTACCTGGTACTCCCTGTATATAACCATGTTATAACCTGGTACTCCCTGTATATAACCATGTTATAACCTGGTACTCCTGTATATAACCATGTTATTACCTAATATCTGTATGTAGCCATGTTATTACCTAATATCTTTATATAACCATGTTATTACCTGATACTCCTGCATATAACCATGTTATTACCTAATATCTGTATATAACCATGTTATTACCTGGTACTCCTGCATATAACCATGTTATTACCTGGTACTCCTGTATATAACCATGTTATTACCTGGTACTACCTGTATATAGCCATGTTATTACCTGGTACTCCCTGTATATAGCCATGTTATTACCTGGTACTCCCTGTATATAACCATGTTATTACCTAATATCTGTATATAACCATGTTATTACCTGGTACTACCTGTATATAGCCATGTTATTACCTGGTACTTCCTGTATATAGCCATGTTATTACCTGGTACTCCCTGTATATAACCATGTTATAACCTGGTACTCCCTGTATATAACCATGTTATTACCTGGTACTACCTGTATATAGCCATGTTATTACCTGGTACTCCTGTATATAGCCATGTTATTACCTGGTACTCCTGTATATAGCCATGTTATTACCTAATATCTGTATATAGCCATGTTATTACCTGGTACTACCTGTATATAACCATGTTATTACCTGGTACTACCTGTATATAACCATGTTATTACCTGGTACTCCTGTATATAACCATGTTATTACCTGGTACTCCCTGTATATAGCCATGTTATTACCTGGTACTTCCTGTATATAGCCATGTTATTACCTGGTACTTCCTGTATATAGCCATGTTATTACCTGGTACTCCCTGTATATAGCCATGTTATTACCTGGTACTCCCTGTATATAACCATGTTATTACCTGGTACTCCCTGTATATAGCCATGTTATTACCTCCCTGTATATAGCCATGTTATTACCTCCCTGTATATAGCCATGTTATTACCTCCCTGTATAAAGCCATGTTATTACCTCCCTGTATAGAGCCATGTTATTACCTGGTACTCCCTGTATATAACCATGTTATTACCGGTTACTCCCTGTATATAGCCATGTTATTACCTCCCTGTATAGAGCCATGTTATTACCTGGTACTCCCTGTATATAGTAATGTTATTACCTGGTACTCCCTGCATATAACCATGTTATTACCTGGTACTCCCTGTATATAACCATGTTATTACCTGGTACTTCCTGTATATAGCCATGTTATTACCTGGTACTCCCTGTATATAGCCATGTTATTACCTGGTAATATCTGTATATAACCATGTTATCACCTGGTACTCCCTGTATATAGTCATGTTATTACCTGGTACTTCCTGTATATAGCCATGTTATTACCTGGTACTTCCTGTATATAGTCATGTTATTACCTGGTACTACCTGTATATAGCCATGTTATTACCTGGTACTCCTGTATAGAGCCATGTTATTACCTCCCTGTATAGAGCCATGTTATTACCTCCTGTATATAGCCATGTTATTACCTGGTACTCCTGTATATAGCCATGTTATTACCTGGTACTTCCTGTATATAGCCATGTTATTACCTGGTACTCCCTGTATATAGCCATGTTATTACCTGGTACTCCCTGTATATAACCATGTTATTACCTGGTACTACCTGTATATAACCATGTTATTACCTGGTACTACCTGTATATAGCCATGTTATTACCTGGTACTTCCTGTATATAGCCATGTTATTACCTGGTACTCCTGTATATAACCATGTTATTACCTGGTACTCCCTGTATATAGCCATGTTATTACCTGGTACTCCTGTATATAACCATGTTATTACCTCCTGTATAGAGCCATGTTATTACCTCCCTGTATAGAGCCATGTTATTACCTCCTGTATAAAGCCATGTTATTACCTCCTGTATAGAGCCATGTTATTACCTGGTACTCCTGTATATAACCATGTTATTACCGGTTACTCCTGTATATAGCCATGTTATTACCTCCCTGTATAGAGCCATGTTATTACCTGGTACTCCCTGTATATAGTAATGTTATTACCTGGTACTCCCTGCATATAACCATGTTATTACCTGGTACTCCTGTATATAACCATGTTATTACCTGGTACTTCCTGTATATAGCCATGTTATTACCTGGTACTACCTGTATATAGCCATGTTATTACCTGGTACTCCTGCATATAACCATGTTATTACCTGGTACTCCTGTATAGAGCCATGTTATTACCTGGTACTACCTGTATATAGCCATGTTATTACCTGGTACTCCCTGTATAGAGCCATGTTATTACCTGGTACTACCTGTATATAGCCATGTTATTACCTGGTACTCCCTGTATAGAGCCATGTTATTACCTCCTGTATAGAGCCATGTTATTACCTCCCTGTATATAGCCATGTTATTACCTGGTACTCCTGTATATAGCCATGTTATTACCTGGTACTTCCTGTATATAGCCATGTTATTACCTGGTACTCCCTGTATATAGCCATGTTATTACCTGGTACTCCTGTATATAGCCATGTTATTACCTGGTACTCCCTGTATATAACCATGTTATTATGGTTATTATGGAAACTATTACACTCAACGGAACGACTTGATTAGTGTAGTGTCAACAACGCAGCTACTGCCAGCTAGCCTACTTCAGCAGTACTGTATCATTTTAATAATTTTAGTCAATAAGATTCTTGCTACGTAAGCTTAACTTTCTGAACATTCGAGACGTGTAGTCCACTTGTCATTCCAATCTCCTTGCATTAGCGTAGCCCCTTCTGTAGCCTGTCAACTATGTGTCTGTCTATCCCTGTTCTCTCCTCTCTGCACAGACCACACAAACGCTCCACACCGCGTGGCCGTGGCCACCCTAATCTGGTGGTCCCAGCGCGTACGACCCACGTGGAGTTCCAGGTCTCCGGTAGCCTCTGGAACTGCCGATCTGCGGCCAACAAGGCAGAGTTCATCTCAGCCTATGCCTCCCTCCAGTCCCTCGACTTCTTGGCACTGACGGAAACATGGATCACCACAGATAACACTGCTACTCCTACTGCTCTCTCCTCGTCCGCCCACGTGTTCTCGCACACCCGAGAGCTTCTGGTCAGCGGGGTGGTGGCACCGGAATCCTCATCTCTCCCAAGTAGTCATTCTCTCTTTCTCCCCTTACCCATCTGTCTATCGCCTCCTTTGAATTCCATGCTGTCACAGTTACCAGCCCTTTCAAGCTTAACATCCTTATCATTTATCGCCCTCCAGGTTCCCTTGGAGAGTTCATCAATGAGCTTGATGCCTTGATAAGCTCCTTTCCTGAGGACGGCTCACCTCTCACAGTTCTGGGCAACTTTAACCTCCCCACGTCTACCTTTGACTCATTCCTCTCTGCCTCCTTCTTTCCACTCCTCTCCTCTTTTGACCTCACCCTCTCACCTTCCCCCTACTCACAAGGCAGGCAATACGCTTGACCTCATCTTTACTAGATGCTGTTCTTCCACTAACCTCATTGCAACTCCTCCAAGTCTCCGACCACTACCTTGTATCCTTTTCCCTCTCGCTCTCATCCAACACTTCCCACACTGCCCCTACTCGGATGGTATCGCGCCGTCCCAACCTTCGCTCTCTCTCCCCCGCTACTCTCTCCTCTTCCATCCTATCATCTCTTCCCTCTGCTCAAACCTTCTCCAACCTATCTCCTGATTCTGCCTCCTCAACCCTCCTCTCCTCCCTTTCTGCATCCTTTGACTCTCTATGTCCCCTATCCTCCAGGCCGGCTCGGTCCTCCCTCCCGCTCCGTGGCTCGACGACTCATTGCGAGCTCACAGAACAGGGCTCCGGGCAGCCGAGCGGAAATGGAGGAAAACTCGCCTCCCTGCGGACCTGGCATCCTTTCACTCCCTCTCTACATTTTCCTCCTCTGTCTCTGCTGCTAAAGCCACTTTCTACCATTCTAAATTCCAAGCATCTGCCTCTAACCCTAGGAAGCTCTTTGCCACCTTCTCCTCCCTCCTGAATCCTCCTCCCCCTCCCCCTCCTCCCTCTCTGCAGATGACTTCGTCAACCATTTTGAAAAGAAGGTCGACGACATCCGATCCTCGTTTGCTAAGTCAAACGACACCGCTGGTTCTGCTCACACTGCCCTACCCTATGCTCTGTCCTCTTTCTCCCCTCTCTCTCCAGATGAAATCTCGCGTCTTGTGACGGCCGGCCGCCCAACAACCTGCCCGCTTGACCCTATCCCCTCCTCTCTTCTCCAGACCATTTCGGAGACCTTCTCCCTTACCTCACCTCGCTCATCAACTCATCCCTGACCGCTGGCTACGTCCCTTCCGTCTTCAAGAGAGCGAGAGTTGCACCCTTCTGAAAAAACCTACACTCGATCCTCCGATGTCAACAACTACAGACCAGTATCCCTTCTCTCTTTTCTCTCCAAAACTCTTGAGCGTGCCGTCCTTGGCCAGCTCTACCGCTATCTCTCTCAGAATGACCTTCTTGATCCAAATCAGTCAGGTTTCAAGACTAGTCATTCAACTGAGACTGCTCTTCTCTGTATCACGGAGGCGCTCCGCACTGCTAAAGCTAACTCTCTCTCCTCTGCTCTCATCCTTCTAGACCTATCGGCTGCCTTCGATACTGTGAACCATCAGATCCTCCTCTCCACCCTCTCCGAGTTGGGCATCTCCGGCGCGGCCCACGCTTGGATTGCGTCCTACCTGACAGGTCGCTCCTACCAGGTGGCGTGGCGAGAATCTGTCTCCTCACCACGCGCTCTCACCACTGGTGTCCCCCAGGGCTCTGTTCTAGGCCCTCTCTTATTCTCGCTATACACCAAGTCACTTGGCTCTGTCATAACCTCACATGGTCTCTCCTATCATTGCTATGCAGACGACACACAATTAATCTTCTCCTTTCCCCCTTCTGATGACCAGGTGGCGAATCGCATCTCTGCATGTCTGGCAGACATATCAGTGTGGATGACGGATCACCACCTCAAGCTGAACCTCAGCAAGACGGAGCTCCTCTTCCTCCCGGGGAAGGACTGCCCGTTCCATGATCTCGCCATCACGGTTGACAACTCCATTGTGTCCTCCTCCCAGAGCGCTAAGAACCTTGGCGTGATCCTGGACAACACCCTGTCGTTCTCAACTAACATCAAGGCGGTGTCCCGTTCCTGTAGGTTCATGCTCTACAACATCCGCAGAGTACGACCCTGCCTCACACAGGAAGCGGCGCAGGTCCTAATCCAGGCACTTGTCATCTCCCGTCCTGATTACTGCAACTCGCTGTTGGCTGGGCTCCCTGCCTGTGCCATTAAACCCCTACAACTCATCCAGAACGCCGCAGCCCGTCTGGTGTTCAACCTTCCCAAGTTCTCTCACGTCACCCCGCTCCTCCGCTCTCTCCACTGGCTTCCAGTTGAAGCTCGCATCCGCTACAAGACCATGGTGCTTGCCTACGGAGCTGTGAGGGGAACGGCACCTCAGTACCTCCAGGCTCTGATCAGGCCCTACACCCAAACAAGGGCACTGCGTTCATCCACCTCTGGCCTGCTCGCCTCCCTACCACTGAGGAAGTACAGTTCCCGCTCAGCCCAGTCAAAACTGTTCGCTGCTCTGGCCCCCAATGGTGGAACAAACTCCCTCACGACGCCAGGACAGCGGAGTCAATCACCACCTTCCGGAGACACCTGAAACCCCACCTCTTCAAGGAATACCTAGGATAGGGTAAGTAATCCTTCTCACCCCCTAAAAAGATTTAGATGCACTATTGTAAAGTGGCTGTTCCACTGGATGTCATAAGGTGTATGCACCAATTTGTAAGTCGCTCTGGACAAGAGCGTCTGCTAAATGACTTAAATGTAAATGTTAAATGTTATTACCTAATATCTGTATATAACCATGTTATTACCTGGTAATATCTGTATATAACCATGTTATCACCTGGTACTCCCTGTATATAGTCATGTTATTACCTGGTACTTCCTGTATATAGTCATGTTATTACCTGGTACTTCCTGTATATAGCCATGTTATTACCTGGTACTTCCTGTATATAGTCATGTTATTACCTGGTACTTCCTGTATATAGCCATGTTATTACCTGGTATCTGTATATAGCCATGTTATTACCTGGTATCTGTATATAGCCATGTTATTACCTGGTATCTGTATATAGCCATGTTATTACCTGGTACTTCCTGTATATAGTAATGTTATGACCTGGTATCTGTATATAGTATATAGTTTACATGTGTTAGTCTACACCTGTTGTTTATAAAGCATGTGTTAGTCTACACCTGTTGTTTATAAAGCATGTGTTAGTCTACACCTGTTGTTTATAAAGCATGTGTTAGTCTACACCTGTTGTTTACATGTGTTAGTCTACACCTGTTGTCTACACCTGTTGTTTATAAAGCATGTGTTAGTCTACACCTGTTGTTTACATGTGTTAGTCTACACCTGTTGTTTATAGAGCATGTGTTAGTCTACACCTGTTGTTTATAGAGCATGTGTTAGTCTACACCTGTTGTTTACATGTGTTAGTCTACACCTGTTGTTTATAAAGCATGTGTTAGTCTACACCTGTTGTTTATAAAGCATGTGTTAGTCTACACCTGTTGTTTACATGTGTTAGTCTACACCTGTTGTTTATAGAGCATGTGTTAGTCTACACCTGTTGTTTATAAAGCATGTGTTAGTCTACACCTGTTGTTTATAAAGCATGTGTTAGTCTACACCTGTTGTTTATAAAGCATGTGTTAGTCTACACCTGTTGTTTACATGTGTTAGTCTACACCTGTTGTTTATAGAGCATGTGTTAGTCTACACCTGTTGTTTACATGTGTTAGTCTACACCTGTTGTTTATAGAGCATGTGTTAGTCTACACCTGTTGTTTATAGAGCATGTGTTAGTCTACACCTGTTGTTTATAGAGCATGTGTTAGTCTACACCTGTTGTTTATAGAGCATGTGTTAGTCTACACCTGTTGTTTATAGAGTATGTGTTAGTCTACACCTGTTGTTTATAGAGCATGTGTTAGTCTACCTACACCTGTTGTTTATAAAGCATGTGTTAGTCTACACCTGTTGTTTATAAAGCATGTGTTAGTCTACACCTGTTGTTTACAGAGCATGTGTTAGTCTATGTGGAAAAATCCCATTTGATTTGCTTTTACTCACCAGTCCGTCTATGAGTCCCATGCCCAGTCCGTAGGGTCCCTTGTTCAGCTCCACTACAAACACCAGACAACACTCATCATCAGGGAGCAGGGCCTCGGGAGGCACAGGGAAGGGGAACTCACATAAACTACCTGTAGAGAGGACACACACTACAGCTAGACACACACACACTACAGCTAGACACACACTACAGCTATACACACACTATAGCTATACACACACTATAGCTATACACACACACTACAGCTATACACACACAAGACACCTGTACACACACACTACAGCTATACACACACGAGAGCCAGACACACACACTACAGCTTGACACACACCACAGCTATACACACACTATAGCTATACACACACACTACAGGTAGACATGGGGAGACATGAGTACTGAACACTGGTCACCAGGTGGCGACATGTAGTACTGAACACTGGTCACCAGGGGGCGACATGTAGTACTGAACACTGGTCACCAGGGGGAGACATGTAGTACTGAACACTGGCCACCAGGGGGAGACATGTAGTACTGAACACTGGCCACCAGGGGGAGACATGTAGTACTGAACACTGGTCACCATGTAGTACTGAACACTGGTCACCAGGGGGAGACATGTAGTACTGAACACTGGTCACCAGGGGGGACATGTAGTACTGAACACTGGCCACCAGGGGGAGACATGTAGTACTGAACACTGGCCACCAGGGGGAGACATGTAGTACTGAACACTGGCCACCAGGGGGAGACATGTAGTACTGAACACTGGCCACCAGGGGGAGACATGTAGTACTTAACACTGGTCACCAGGGGGAGACATGCAGAGTTTATCAGGGAACAACAGCAGTACTGAACACTGGTCACCAGGGGGAGACATGTAGTACTGAACACTGGCCACCAGGGGGAGACATGTAGTACTGAACACTGGCCACCAGGGGGAGACATGCAGAGTTTATCAGGGAACAACAGCAGTACTGAATACTGGCCACCAGGGGGAGACATGCAGAGTTATCAGGGAACAACAGCAGTACTGAATACTGGCCACCAGGGGGAGACATGCAGAGTTATCAGGGAACAACAGCAGTACTGAATACTGGCCACCAGGGGGAGACATGCAGAGTTATCAGGGAACAACAGCAGTACTGAATACTGGCCACCAGGGGGAGACATGCAGAGTTATCAGGGAACAACAGCAGTACTGAATACTGGCCACCAGGGGGAGACATGCAGAGTTATCAGGGAACAACAGCAGTTACGTTGCCAGTCAGATCTCATGTTACGGTGTATTTCATATAGATTACGTCAAAACGGTATTATATTTCCTTATATGTTGCCTGTACAGGAGGTTATATCCTCAAGTCCATTGCTCATGTTATTGTTTTATTTATAAATGTATATATTACATTCTGTAAAAAACTATATCGCTGTAAATATGTCAGTCAGGTACATAATTATTGGCACCCTTGATTAGTATAATACATAGAGAGGGGAAATATTATCGGCACCCTGATTAGTATAATACATAGAGAGGGGAAATATTATGGGCACCCTGATTAGTATAATACATAGAGAGGGGAAATATTATGGGCACCCTGATTAGTATAATACATAGAGAGGGGAAATATTATGGGCACCCTGATTAGTATAATACATAGAGAGGGGAAATATTATGGGCACCCTGATTAGTATAATACATAGAGAGGGGAAATATTATGGGCACCCTGATTAGTATAATACAGAGAGAGGGGAAATATTATGGGCACCCTGATTAGTATAATACATAGAGAGGGGAAATATTATCGGCACCCTGATTAGTATAATACATAGAGAGGGGAAATATTATGGGCACCCCTGATTAGTATAATACATAGAGAGGGGAAATATTATCGGCACCCTGATTAGTATAATACATAGAGAGGGGAAATATTATCGGCACCCTGATTAGTATAATACATAGAGAGGGGAAATATTATCGGCACCCCTGATTAGTATAATATAGAGAGGGGGAAATATTATCGGCACCCTGATTAGTATAATACATAGAGAGGGGAAATATTATGGGCACCCTGATTAGTATAATACATAGAGAGGGGAAATATTATCGGCACCCTGATTAGTATAATACAGAGAGAGGGAAATATTATCGGCACCCCTGATTAGTATAATACATAGAGAGGGGAAATATTATGGGCACCCTGATTAGTATAATACATAGAGAGGGGAAATATTATGGGCACCCTGATTAGTATAATACATAGAGAGGGGAAATATTATGGGCACCCTGATTAGTATAATACATAGAGAGGGGAAATATTATCGGCACCCTGATTAGTATAATACATAGAGAGGGAAATATTATCGGCACCCTGATTAGTATAATACATAGAGAGGGAAATATTATCGGCACCCTGATTAGTATAATACATAGAGAGGGGAAATATTATCGGCACCCTGATTAGTATAATACATAGAGAGGGGAAATATTATGGGCACCCTGATTAGTATAATACATAGAGAGGGGAAATATTATCGGCACCCTGATGAGGATTAGTATAATACATAGAGAGGGGAAATATTATCGGCACCCCTGATTAGTATAATACATAGAGAGGGAAATATTATCGGCACCCTGATTAGTATAATACATAGAGAGGGGAAATATTATCGGCACCCTGATTAGTATAATACATAGAGAGGGGAAATATTATCGGCACCCTGATTAGTATAATATAGAGAGAGGGGAAATATTATCGGCACCCTGATTAGTATAATATAGAGAGAGGGGAATATTATCAGCACCCTGATTAGTATAATACATAGAGAGGGGAAATATTATCGGCACCCTGATTAGTATAATACATAGAGAGGGGAAATATTATGGGCACCCCTGATTAGTATAATACAGAGAGAGGAAATATTATCGGCACCCCTGATTAGTATAATACATAGAGAGGGGAAATATTATGGGCACCCCTGATTAGTATAATATAATATAGAGAGAGGGAAATATTATCGGCACCCTGATTAGTATAATACATAGAGAGGGGAAATATTATCGGCACCCTGATTAGTATAATACATAGAGAGGGGAAATATTATGGGCACCCTGATTAGTATAATATATATAGAGAGAGGGGAAATATTATCTGCACCCCTGATTAGTATAATATATATAGAGAGAGGGGAAATATTATGGGCACCCTGATTAGTATAATACATAGAGAGGGGAAATATTATCGGCACCCCTGATTAGTATAATACATAGAGAGGGGAAATATTATCGGCACCCTGATTAGTATAATACATAGAGAGGGGAAATATTATGGGCACCCTGATTAGTATAATACATAGAGAGGGGAAATATTATCGGCACCCTGATTAGTATAATACATAGAGAGGGGAAATATTATCGGCACCCTGATTAGTATAATACATAGAGAGGGGAAATATTATCGGCACCCCTGATTAGTATAATACATAGAGAGGGGAAATATTATCGGCACCCTGATTAGTATAATACATAGAGGGAAATATTATCGGCACCCTGATTAGTATAATACATAGAGAGGGAAATATTATCGGCACCCTGATTAGTATAATACATAGAGAGGGAAATATTATCGGCACCCTGATTAGTATAATACATAGAGAGGGGAAATATTATCTGCACCCCTGATTAGTATAATATATATAGACCTGATTAGTATAATACATGAGAGGGAAATATTATCGGCACCCTGATTAGTATAGCATTAGGGGGGAAATATTATGGGCACCCTGATTAGTATAATACATAGAGAGGGTATAATACATAGAAATATTATCGGCACCCTGATTAGTATAATACATAGAGAGGGGAAATATTATCGGCACCCTGATTAGTATAATACATAGAGAGGAAATATTATGGGCACCCTGATTAGTATAATACATAGAGAGAGGAAATATTATGGGCACCCTGATTAGTATAATACATAGAGAGAGGAAATATTATCGGCACCCTGATTAGTATAATACATAGAGAGAGGAAATATTATCGGCACCCCTGATTAGTATAATATAATATAGAGAGAGGGGAAATATTATCGGCACCCTGATTAGTATAATACATAGAGAGAGGAAATATTATGGGCACCCTGATTAGTATAATACATAGAGAGGGGAAATATTATCGGCACCCTGATTAGTATAATACATAGAGAGGGGAAATATTATCGGCACCCTGATTAGTATAATACATAGAGAGGGGAAATATTATCGGCACCCTGATTAGTATAATATAATATAGAGAGAGGGGAAATATTATCGGCACCCTGATTAGTATAATACATAGAGAGGGGAAATATTATCGGCACCCTGATTAGTATAATACATAGAGGGGGAAATATTATGGGCACCCCTGATTAGTATAATATAATATAGAGAGAGGGAAATATTATCGGCACCCCTGATTAGTATAATATAATATAGAGAGGGGGGAAATATTATCGGCACCCTGATTAGTATAATACATAGAGAGGGGAAATATTATGGGCACCCTGATTAGTATAATACATAGAGAGGGGAAATATTATCGGCACCCTGATTAGTATAATACATAGTATAATACATAGAGGGGAAATATTATCGGCACCCTGATTAGTATAATACATAGAGAGGGAAATATTATCGGCACCCTGATTAGTATAATACATAGAGAGGGGAAATATTATGGGCACCCTGATTAGTATAATACATAGAGAGGGGAAATATTATCGGCACCCTGATTAGTATAATACAGAGAGAGGGGAAATATTATCGGCACCCCTGATTAGTATAATACATAGAGAGGGGAAATATTATCGGCACCCTGATTAGTATAATACATAGAGAGGGGAAATATTATGGGCACCCTGATTAGTATAATACATAGAGAGGGAAATATTATCGGCACCTGATTAGTATAATACATAGAGAGGGAAATATTATCGGCACCCTGATTAGTATAATACATAGAGAGGGGAAATATTATGGGCACCCTGATTAGTATAATACATAGAGAGGAAATATTATCGGCACCCCTGATTAGTATAATACATAGAGGGGAAATATTATCGGCACCCTGATTAGTATAATACATAGAGAGGGGAAATATTACACCCTGATTAGTATAATACATAGAGAGGGAAATATTATCGGCACCCTGATTAGTATAATATAGAGAGGGGAAATATTATCGGCACCCCTGATTAGTATAATATAGAGAGAGGGGAAATATTATCGGCACCCTGATTAGTATAATACATAGAGAGGGGAAATATTATCGGCACCCTGATTAGTATAATATAGAGAGAAATATTATCGGCACCCTATAATACATAGAGAGAGGGAAATATTATCGGCACCCCTGATTAGTATAATACATAGAGAGGG